>NW_003298789.1:35319-65113 GCF_000151645.1 Tuber melanosporum
GTGAGATCAATACATATGGTTAAGCTTGAAAGTGTGGGTTGTCCCTGATTGTTTGGATAAGAATGATCAAACACTGCTTCAGGAATCTCGGCAGGCATAGGAAAAAGAAGACGAGAGAAAAAAAAAACAATAAGATAATAGAAATTAAAACCTTGTATGTCCACCTTGAGTAGCAAGGAGGGCCTAAACTCAGGTAGTCATACTAGCAAGTAGATTTTCAAGATCTTGGAAATCAATTACTTCTTATTTCTATTAAATAGCAGTATACATTGAATCATTTCTCTGATGACATAGATGCTGGGTATTAATCCAAGTTTTTATTAATTGCTAGACTCCTTCAATAAAATTAAGGTCTGGTGATTTGGAAACTCAGAGAAAGAGATAATTGTAGAGGTCTTTTTCTTGTAGAACCTGGGAAGTATATTTTACTGTATGAACAGAGTAGCCATCCTGTAGGATATAAAAGTAGTCTTTTATTTGGGGTGAGACTTCTAACCAGAAATTTTCAAAGTGGAGAACAATATAATCGCAATATCATTTTGCTTTTATGCGTAACCCCATGGTCGCCTTATCATAAAAGATTAATGGACTGTATCGGTTTCCATAAAAACAACTCCATATATGAATAGTTTCCAGTTTGGTAAACCGGGGTAGGAGGCAGGAGGTATCATATTTCTCTAATACCTTAATAAATAACGTATATATAGCCTAGAGAGCCACCAACATTAAATACTGACTCATCAGTCCATATAACCTTTTACCAGTACTCCAGTGCCCAGTTTTGAAACTGCTCAGCCTACTGAAGTCAATTCCAAAAATATAAATCACATTTGTCAACAACTCTATAGACAACTATAAGAACTGAAAGTAATAAGAAGCTTCTATGAGTAGGGTAGTTGTGAATTTATTTAAGAATTAAATAATTAACTAAAATAAAACTAGAAAAGTTTACATATGATAAGAGTATGATATTAATTACCAAAGATATACTTTGGTAAATCTAAAGTAGATAAAACAAATTAACTAGAATAAAAAAGAACTTACTGATATATGTCCATGGTCTAAAGAAGGTTTTTTTGTGGCCACATGGCAGTGGTATCTATCTAGGGCTAGTGAACAGTGAAGGGTTTTGCTACTAGCCTGAATGTCAGCCACATTAGCAATTTCAGTAAGTAGCTTTTGTCGGTTATCTGCTGATTCGGTAATGATATCAACAGAATCTCATCGTAATTCAGGTTTAAGTATCCAGGGCCCACTACGAACCCATTTTTTATTTATCTTATTTTGCTGTAAAGTACGGTAAACTGTGCCAGGAGAAAGGCCTACCATAGTAGCAATCTTCCTATATGACCAGTCAGCTATATCCTGAAGAGCTCACACATGCACTACAACCTCAGCTGACACCAGGCATTTGGCTCTCTCTTTACCCTCAAGGAATGGAGGCTCTAGCTTATTACCTGCCAAAGTGATTGAGGAACTAGAGGTAGAAGAAAAGGAGGTAGACAAGGCTATACAATTGGTTGAACTGGCAGAAATAATAGTAAAAGAAGAAGTAGTAGAAGAGCCAGCAGATGAGTCAATAGAGGAGCCAGTAGAGGAACCAGCAGAGAAGCCAGTAGCAAAGCTGGCAGAAGAGCTAGAGAAAGAGCCAGCAGAAGAGCTACTGGAAGAGCCTCCAGAGAAGCCCCTAAAGGAGCTAGCAGTAGAGCTAGCAGAAGCAGCAAAAGAGAAAATAGTAGAAGAGCCCTCAGAGGAGCCAGCTGAGGAGGTTATAGAGGTGGAAGTAGGGGAGGTAGCAATAGATGAATAGGAAGAAGAAGCAGTCAGAGTAGAAGAGATAGAGGGCTTGGTGATTGTAGTAGAAGTGGAAGAAGTAAAACAAGAGAAAGAAGAGAAAGAAGAGAAAGAGGTAGAAAATGATAAGCTGGGAGAGTATGAAGAACTAGAATCCAAATCTGAATATATATTGGTATTGAATTCAATATTGAATTCATAATCAGAATAAATGAAGGTAGCAGTATCCAGCTCAGTCGCTAATTCTGAATTGGGGTCTTTAGAAAGATTACTCCATGGTGAAGAGAGAGAGAAAGCGGGCTTAATTTTGCTTGAACTAAAGCAGAATCTGAGCTGCTTGTACTTGGTTGTGATAGTGGGAACACAGAATTCAATCCCACAGAGTCAGATTGCATTGTGGATACTAGTGGATAATGCAATATTAGAGTTGAAGGGCTTGTTTCTATGAAAGTATGAGTAATATCTTATGGCATACTTCAAGACAATTGAAAGCAAAATCTAAAGTTGTTAGAGTCTAATTGATCAGTTCTGGACTCTCTAGTATATATAGGACTCACTTCCCCCTTTGCACTTAAATTCTACTAGCAACCACAGTTGCACTTTACTCTGTCTATCTTATCCTTCCCTCTCTAATACAGTTTTTTTGCTCTATGGTACTTGTAATAGTTTTTTTTTTTTCTCATATTCCAAGTCCAAGTGTTGATTCTAAGATCACAATAGCTGTTGCTTCTCGTATAACTAGTGTTGATTGTAAGGTCACAATCGATATTGCTTCTCACTTCTAGAGATATGGTGGTTAGACAGAATATCTTGGTTTGTCATAGCATTCCAGGTTTTTGTCCCAACCGATTTCTACTTGTCTAAACAGTACTATTCTTTATTGCCTGACCCTTGTACGGTAGCGACCGAGCCTAATACCTGGTGGGTTTCCCAAAGAAGTAATGCTCCTCAATAGGGTGATAGGTAGATGGAAAAACAGCATGAGGCAATACTGTGTAACCCCAAGAAGTAGAAGAAGAGAAAAAGGATGATTGGTGGTTGTATTCTGAGTGGAGTACCGTAAAAACCCTCATAATCTACTATCTCCGTCGCAGGGGTTAATCTCCATAGCAGGCCTAAGCGAGCGTTGCCAAGAGGGCGGGTGATCGGATGTGATTCCAAAATTAGTATTCTTTAACGACATAATAGAAAGATGAAACAGGTTATTCAAAACTATTTACAAATTCTATATTATTATCATCCGCCTCACTAATCTCACACTGATCATCGTGTGTGTTAATATCCTTCCTCCAATCCCCAATTTCAAGTCCAGTGAAGCCCTTAATGTCGAGCTCATGGTCTGCACTACCATTGATAGGTAGTGCAAGCCCAACCTTCCGAAAGACACGGCGGATAATCTCTGCTTTCTCCTGGTGAAACTTATAATAAGCTTCACTAATGCAGAAGGTAGTCATTATCCGCCAGTCTCCAACACTCCACTTCTTGAACACCTCCAATGATTCTGACTCAAAGATCTTCTGATTAGTGAGATCCCGAACCATCTCTTTCAAAGGCTTGTTTACTGACACATCCAAAGGTTGGAGTAGGCCAGTGCAACCGCCGGGAATTAGAGAGGGAGTAATGTCGTTCTTGCGAAGGAGTTCAAGAATGGCGGGGGTCTTATGAGAACCCATGAGATCGAGGGCGAAGAGAGTGGGACGGCGACTGAGTACCGGAAGAAGATGTTTTGTAATATAGTTTTCGAATAAACTATCGTTCATGTAGGCTGTAGGATTATACTTAACCAGAACATCCGGATGATACTTGTACTTCTCTGCCCCCAATCACTGACCTGTCCTACGAAAAACTATCATTGGAGGTACTCGATTAATACCATCGGCAAATATACAAAGAACAAGACACGCTTGCCACTTGTCCCACCCGGACTGCGATTCTTTTACCCATACCGTTTTATTACTGATAGTATCGTAGGTCTTGCCGGACAAATACTCGAACAGAATCGGGGTTTCATCCAGGTTGCAGATGTTCGACAGCTCATATCTGCCCACCGGATGTTCGATACTAACTTCCCAGAAATTTGAAGAACAGCGTTGTGAATTTCTTCGATTAAAGCGAAGCCAGTTGATTACCAGGGAATGGTAATCAGCTGGCAACTTTTGAGCTGTTTTTGTAATACTATGAAGACTAATTCTATTGCGTGCTAGAAACCCTCGAAACCATCCTGGGCTGAACCGAAAGATTGTTGGACTAATATTAGGATAAAGGAATTGGAATAGAAACTGGGATTAAACTCTGAACCATCCTTGCCGGACAGTTCTCCCTGCTTCCCTACGCTTCAAGAAGTCTCTATAGAGTTGAGATTCCAATTCCAGTCAAAGAAACCTAGTTGAGTATCCCAATTCTTCCCTCCTCTTTACGGTAGACCTAATTCCCCCTTCCTCTATGCTTTCTCTACTTCTAACCCAGTCACTAATCGTTCGTTGGGGAATTTGGAATAGTACGGAAGCTTCAACTTTTGTTGGGTGTCGGTATTCCCCTGGCCAGCTCTCAAGGGCAATCCGATGGTACTCGAGAAATGATAGTATACGTAGTTTCTGCTTCTGGCTATAGGTTCGCTCGGGGAAGATAATTGGCCTCAGGTCATGTTCCATCAGCTCTCGCTCCATAATCTTCTTCGTAGTAGGTCCTCGCCGGTGTTTTCTTCTCTCGACCTGGGTTTCTCGCATATTGCTCTCTTGGATTGGTTCTGCCTTGCCACCTCACTTTTTCTCTTTCACTCCTTAGCTACTCTTATGTTTACTTCTATATATTGCTTACTTACTACTACTGGTACTAGTCTTTTCTTCCTTCGTATTCTATTTACTTTTGCTATTCTAATGTTTTTCCTTCCAGAAGCTACCCCATCCTTCGATAGACAGGATGGAAGTTTCTATTATACTCTCCCCGTACTTCCAGAACGCTCTCGAACACGGAATTTTGAATCAAGACAACAATACTTACAGATTTGTGTTTTGATACAGTCTGTGCGGTATTTCTCATTTCCCCATCACCAGATATCACTCGCCTTCTTGGCAATGCTCGCTTAGCCCTGCAATGGCGATTAACCCCTGCCACGGAGATAGTGGATTATGAGGGTTTTTACGGTATACGAGTATCGTCTACTCGAGTATCTATGTGTTCTCCAGATGGTTGTGTTCCACCCCCCATCAAGAAAAGAGAAGAAATCACCTCCATTGTGGGAAAAACTGTGCACCCAGTCCTATCCCTAAACAGCCCACTCTACAGCACCGAAAACCCTACTAGCCACAACCCTTAGTCCCCCAAACCACCCTACCTTCCACACCGGTATGATAATTATGATACCGGTACTCGAGTACGAGTAGACTATTGTGATTCTCAGAGATCGCCAAGAAACCCTAGATTTATGTTGCAACCGCCAAGAGTCTCTCTTTAAACATCCCTCAATATTTAGACTAACCTCCAGTACTGTTCCCACACCAAATCCAGAATATATCATATATCATAAGAGCCGACTGCTCCCACTGCCGGCCTACCGGTATTGAGCCTCCAAAGCCTGCAGCCAAGACTCTTGCAATCACCCAATGTACGGAGCACCCCCCCCCCCCATTCCTCTCTTAACATTTAGCACTCAACGCCGACACCTCCGCACCATGTTCTCGTTCGTGCCGCTGGAATCTCGTATTCACACATCAAGGGTGAGGAGTATGAGTATACTGCTGTGACACAGGAGCAATTTGATCAGATCCGGAATGCCTATGGCAAGGTGGGAGTTACAGTCGTCTATTGTGGGTATGGAGATGGGAGGATAGGGATGGCTATCAGGGAAATTCAACTCTTCCAAGGTCGGGCTCTAAATTACAACGATCACAGGGGGAATGGCGTGCAGTGTCTCGGTCAATTAGCGGCACCAAGTGACAAAATTCATGGGCAACTATCTCTTCTAGACAGTGCCTGCATTGCCTATGCAGACCCTACTTCAAATATTGTTGAAAGCCACAGTGACCTACTCGATACTGACACCCCCGATCTTCAACCGCCACTAAATCCAGCGCTTGAAGGAAAAAGAGAAGAAGAAAAGTGATAGAAGGAATTGTGCGATCATCCTACAACCTGCACCGAAAAAGTAGTTGAAAGAATGTAGCGGTAGATGCAGGGGTACAGTGCAGGTGGTAAAGCCTGATCAGAGTAAGGAGGGCGAGCGGGGTGAGCGCCCAGGGGACCGAGGGAGGATATTTTTGACCATAAAAGGGGGACGGAACGCTCGATGTTAAGATGGAGTATCATACACTGTACGCTTCATAGCTTAAAGTGCAATCGCGATATTTGACTGCTAGATCATGACATGACCTAAAGCACCCCCATTCCAACCCTTTCCAACTCCCTCCCAATCCTACAGTCTATCTTGTTTGCAGCCACCCACACAATTCTCTCCCAAAATGAGAAAGGCAGGCAGAAAAGAATAACACCACCAGGGGATCTCAACAAAAGATATCAAAAACAACCAAAAAGACCAATCCCACTACCCAGTCCGAGGACGAGAGGTTCTGTATATATAGAGGAGACTCGGTTCGGGTATGATAGCCTCCAGAGGAGATGGATCCTCATGACTAGCCAGACGGGAGGCGTAACCAGATGCTGTGTAATCCTAGCTATAATACAATACAGATCGCCAAGGGCTCCGCTCGATTGGAGCTGTTCATGGGAGTAACCCATATTTAAGAAGCTCGAAGGGCCAAGTGAGAAGGAGCAGCAGACCCGGCCGCTCTTTGCTCCTTATAACTATGTAGGCACGGGTAGTCTACTGCCAGGAAGGATGGAAAAGCTGAGGCAGGTCCCAGTATGGTAACTTAAGATCTCACAATGATGTCCTTTCCTCAAGCCTATGAAGCTAGAAGAGTTGTTTTACCAGCTTGTGAACTGCTTTTACATCAACAAAAAAATAGGTTCCCAAAACACACCAAAGAGTTATCTAGAGCACCTTTTTCGGACCCCCATCGCAATATATCGCTCATTTTCCTCCCAGTACCCCCTTCTGCCAAGCCTATTCCCGATTTTCCATTCCCGATCCTCTCCTAAGAGATCAAGTCCCCCAAAGACCTGGAGATAACGGGAGCTTCACTGCAGTGACATTCAACTTGAATCTGGATGGGAATTCTCCCCTACCATGAGTAGGTTTATCACGACCGGAACCATGCGCTACCGCACGCACACAGACAGTATATATAAGAGTGGGACAAGGAGAGTGGTGCGGAGCAGGAGTGTCGAGGTAGATTTTGGTATGATACGACACCCACCAGTTCGTCTTTCTATCTCCATTTTATTTCCTACCTACAATGTCATTCTGTAATCTGGTAGGTTCTTAGGGAGCAATTGGGGAGAGGTCTAACATTCCGTTCTTTTTTTCCCATTCTTTTTCTTCTATATTCCTTTCCCTTTTGGCCATTCTACAGGTATCCTACTTCCTCAAAACGGGCATCAGGACCGAGGGCACCTACTATTTGCATAATATCCACGATGCAAGACTGGTTTGAAAATGCATGACTGTACTGGTGAGACAACCGCTATCACAATCCCCCAAGTTCTCAACTTTATAAGTAACCATTCCGAAATGTTGTTTCAGGGCGAGTAGACGTGTGCGGGGTGGGACAGCAGGTATTAAATTCGTATCTGAACCAGTTGTCTGAATCAAAGATATAAAAAAAGGACTTCTCAATCCAGTGTATTTCTTCCAAGTCTGGGGATGCCATGGAATTTATGTAGCAAGACTTCCGGAACACAAGATTTGATTTGTGCATGTACTGTCTCCAACCAATCGAAGACTCCCTCCTCTTGATAATTCTCGCACAGTCTCCCGGAACTGTTCTTGGTATTAACGGCATTGGCAATTAGCGAAAAGTGCTTCCAATTACCATAGGCTATTTTTCAACGTTTTTAAACTGGGCTGGAATGCCTTAGTGCCCGAGGGATACACCACACTACAGGTACCATTCTCCTATACAGTACGGTGGTACCAATCATGTCATGAAGACCTCTGGCTATAACGGGTATTGCCTTTTGTAAAGATCTAAATTCTGTAAACGCGCTTGTTGAAATAAAAAATATAAAAGGGGAGGCATAACCGGCAGAAGCGGTCTCACATATGATAACTGCAGTAGAGAAAAAAAATATCAACAGACGTTTGAAATATATTCCGTGGCTCTGCAGCGCATGGTCCGACGAATCTCCAACTTGGGTAGTTTTTTTTTTTTCCACTCCCTGAAAGCCCTGCTGACACTACCTAACAGCGCCTTCATAACATCATTAAAGGGAAGGCGGGGTCAAAGTTGAGTGGCGGAGGAGTAATCTAGAACTATCATTCCGGAACGTACCGGTAGATCCCTTTGGGGGGAAGGAGGGCCCTGAGAATAGAAGTGGATGTTCCTGGCGTTTGTAGTTACGGAGGATCATGTCCTCCGTGAGGGATGATAATCCTATCTACCGTAGCTTGCTTGCGGTACCCCTTGTGTGAGTACTATTCGGCGTAAGAGTATCCTTCGCTACCTTATTCTCTAGCCTACCCCCAAACCAATACTTGCACTTGTATTATTGACTTAACACTCTTTTTTCCCCTGCTCCACCCCACGTTTCCCTGTTGGCTTGTTTTTTCTTTTTCCTGTTTGCTCCCCTCTCTTTTTTCTCTTTGGCTCCCTCTACTTGTACCGCACAACAATGACCTTGGTCTGGGTGAGATCCAGTAATCCTCCTATCATCCTAGCGCGACGACAATGCCACCGAGAATGTCCAGAATAAGTATAAGTTGGTTTAGTATTGGTACTTGTACGAGTAGAAGGTAGCAAATCCTTGCATTTGCTTCCCCTTTGTGCCCCCCCCCCAAGCTCGTTCCTCCCTTTTTCTCAGAATCCCGGATCATAGATGAGTGGCTTTTCGTTCTCAAAGTGGTACTGCACTAGTACTCGAGTACTTGTACTAGTACGCATGAGCGGTATGGGCGCGGTACAACACAGTAATGACGTTCCCGAAAACGCCTCGCTTTGGACTGTAAGTTAATGTCCGGCACATCATACTGTACTAGTACAGCCCACCCTGTCTGTCCGTCGATCCGCCTGTCCCTAAGCAAGCCCATCGGGGAAGTGACTTCGGGGAGGAAAGGAGGAAGGAGAAAAGAAAAGAAAAATCAGCTCCTCTTCATCCTTGCCCTTGCCTGCGTTTTCAAGCGCATTTCTTGAATGTTTTCTTCTCCAGCCGGTTAGACTAACTGTATGAGCTCCCCCGGGTGCTCAGCATCCATAGTACAGGGTGGGCTATGGGGTGGGATCGGCCCGGTGTATCATGAACATAAGGCGACAATTCTGTAGAGTGTTTATTGCTGTCTTCTTCCTTTTTTCTTTTTTTCCTTTCTTTTTTTGATAGAGAGGTACTCCTTGTAATCCAGGTAACATCTAGACAGCAAAATTAAACGTGGAAATTCTTCGGCTCTGCGATGGAATGGCATGGTGTTGTATGGAAATCATGGTGGCTTTGGTGACGTGTAGGTTCATGTCCCCGTGACCCAAGTTATCGAAGTACGGTAATTAAACTTGAGTGAGTTGGGATTTATGGAGGGGAAAGGGGGGGTGGGTGAACTTTCAGGTAGTAGCTTACCCCCCGAAGAAATTGGGTAGTGTCCTGGTGGCTAAATACGAATTTTGAAATGGGAAGAGCTTGGGGACCTTAGCTTTGTTGTTTTGCAAGATGTTTCTGTGGCGAGATGTAGATGCTCCAGGGGTTTGGATAAAGACAGTTCTGCAATCCTCTAGCCCATCTCATCGCAGTTATAGATCGAGAGGTATCACACTTCAAGGGGCTATGATACGCGGTTTTCTCGGGGATACAGTTCCAACCCTATACGACAAGCTAGGAAGCTGGGCTCGGACGTGAAGCCTTGTTGTCAACTATAGCTCCACGGTCATCACGAAAACAGGTCTCAAGAGAAGCATTCCAGTGCTCTCTCTAGTCGCTTCAATCGTATCAACAATCTATATGCCTTTAGCACAGCTTAGACACCCTATCTCTGGGTCTCCGCCACTCCAACGCTTAGCCCTTCGTCCTATCCAATATCCCAGAGGAAGTACTCCGCCTACTCTTCCATCAACCCTCTAATCAAAGCACAGAAGGCTCACCACACCAACGTTAAGAAATCCCCTACATAATTATGATACTTTATCCCTTTGTCTCCTCCGAGAACCGCACCAGGGCTAAAATCCCCTCCACCGAGATCTCCTACATTCACATACGCTCACTCGTGTGCACAGTTCGCAAGGGGGCGCCGTAGGCAGGTGCTCAAGATGGGACACTGAGTTTTGGCCCACGCCCTCACAATCCACCACTTTACGATAGCAACTACAACTGCACAATCGGAAGATATCGAAGCCGAGTGACTGATTTGCGATAGAATAAAGTGACTATGGGTTACACATTAGCCATTTTATTAGCTCTCCTTCTCTTTGCAAGCAGCTACTTGTATGCCTCGGTATCCCCTCTATCCAAGAATCCTCTCTTTTCCAAGACCAAAGGTCTCTCTCCCGTTATGCTCAGAGGATAAGTTGTGCCTTTTGGTAGCGGATTGTTTATCATTTTGGAACCTAACTTATATATCTTCTCTTGAGCAGAGGGACCAATACGCGGTGGAGTAAACCGTGGTTTGGTGGGGTGCGCTCTGGTTTTTCCATTCTATCCTATACGAAGAATCATAGCCCAATATCTCTAGAGATATTCACAATATCCCCAAAAGTCCACCCAAGCACCAAGATATCTCCCTATAGCCCGAGAGATCTATCCGGCATTAAAGAGAGAGGGTTTTATAAATAGGAGCACTTCTTGCTTTACTGTCTCGGCGCCGTTATATGGGACCATGATGAACCCGATGTCCTCTTCAACGTTTGCCTGTTTGTTGTTAATAGGGGTCCTTTGGTAGCGGGACAGGCCATAGCACACCAAGATCGAAGATTTTCCGGCTATCGTTGCCCAACTCCCATAGGGGAAACAGTATAGAAAAAATTCAAAAAGTGATTTGCTACAATAGGA
The DNA here is from genome assembly GCF_000151645.1 of Tuber melanosporum. Classification (NCBI taxonomy): domain Eukaryota; kingdom Fungi; phylum Ascomycota; class Pezizomycetes; order Pezizales; family Tuberaceae; genus Tuber; species Tuber melanosporum. The sequence continues at coordinate 46,198 of NW_003298789.1, forward strand.
GTAGGATGGAAAAGGGTAGGATTTTCCTTCCGTTCTGCTAGAGTAGCGGGGTGTGGAATGTTCCTTCCCTGAAGGCACTTGACAGAGCCATGGCTTTTGTGTAGGAAAGGTATATTGCGACAGATCCTACAGTTCATGCTCCCACAGCTCTGCACGAACTCCGGGTAAACGCCTGGAATAAATATATATTATGCCCCAGACATGATAAATTTCTTAATTTCTCTTTCAGAGCTAAGTCTCAGGATACCTGTGGGGATCTGGTAACTCGGAAACCCGCAAGTTTCGGTGAGTTTTGGCCCTGTCTCGTAACCAAACGACCTCTCTGTTCGTCTTCATCGAGTGACACCCTATGCCCAAGAATCCTGTCTTGGCACAAAGGAAGAGCCTCAAAAGATTTATTTCTATTAAACACTTGCACGAGTAAATCAAAACAAAGTAGGACAATCCAAAACGGAACATCACCAATTCCTCCCCCTTTCCCAAGCGGAATATACAGCCTAGAAGGGATTCACTATCATCGGTTTTCAACGCTCGATGCGACAATGCTTCTTGGTCCGTAGGCTTCTCCTGCTCTTCGAGCGAACATCCTCCACGACCTCACCGTTCCGGCTATCGAGGTACCCGCCGCCCGTCCACTCACTACCGCCGCAGAGGTTTTTCTCAGGGTCCGCTAGGGCTTGCTTCGAGAGGATTTCGCCAGAGTTGGAGAAAAGGATTAACGATGTTCCGCTAGAGAGGTTTAGGAATTTTTGTATCGTGGCGCATGTGGTGGGTTTTCTATTCGTTTTCTCGCTCGCTCTATTTGACGGGTGGTGCAGTTAGCGTTAATTGAAGTGCTGATTCAATTTCATAGGATCATGGGAAGAGCACCTGTACGTTGATTCAATACCCGGAGTCTCAAAGGAGAATTCTTGATTCCCCCTCTTCTCTTTTCCTTTTTCTTTTAGGGCACGGTGGGATAGATTGTTGCTAATGTTTCTTCGAGTGAGATAGTGAGTGACAGACTTCTGGAGCTCACAGGGACCATTGCTCCTGGGGGGAACAAACAGATTTTGGACAAGCTTGATGTAGAACGGGAACGGGGGATTACTGTTAAAGCGCAGACATGTAGTATGATTTATAAATACAAGGTTTGGGCTGATTATCTTCATTACCGAACTAATTGCTAATGATGGTGTAGGGAGAAGATTATCTCCTCCATCTTGTGGATACCCCCGGGCATGTCGATTTCCGAGCAGAAGTATCTCGAAGCTACGCTTCATGTGGAGGAGCGATTCTCCTGGTCGACGCATCACAGGGCGTTCAAGGTACCTACGTCTGACTCCATATCCCCAGACCTAGAGTCTAATGATCGAGCCCACAGCACAGACGGTGGCCAATTTCTACCTCGCCTTTGCTCAGGGTCTACATCTCATCCCCGTAATCAACAAGATCGACCTGTCAACGGCAGATCCGGAGAGGGCGCTCGAGCAGATGAAATCCAGTTTCGAGCTCGATCCCAAAGGTGCAGTCCTAGTTTCTGCTAAAACAGGCCTTAATGTTGAGTCGATATTGCCGGCTGTTGTCGACCAAGTGCCGGCGTAAGAGTCTCCCCATTCTTTTCTCATGGGTGGTTTCCTCAATTGAGAGAGATAATGATCTAAAAACCCCACCGTTCGACAGTCCCGTAGGCTCCCATGAAGCTCCATTAAAGATTCTCCTAGTAGACTCCTGGTATGACATGTACAAAGGTGTGATCCTGTTAGTCCGGGTCTTCGAGGGCACGCTCCGGCCCGGAGATACCATCGTCTCCTTCGCTACAGAGAAGAAATACATTGTTGGAGAACTAGGCATCATGCACCCCCTCGAGAAAGCCACTTCCTCCTTACGTGCAGGTCAGGTCGGATACGTTTACTTCAACCCAGGGATGAAGAAGAGCTCCGAAGCAAAGGTCGGGGACACATTTACGCATGTCGGTATGGGGAACGTTGTCCAGCCGTACCCAGGATTTGAGGAACCGAAACCTATGGTTTTCGTCGGAGCCTTTCCTGTGGATCAGTCGGAGTTTAATCAACTGGACGATAGTATCAATCAGCTAGTTATTAACGATAGAAGTGTTACGCTCCATAAAGAGTCTTCGGAAGCTCTTGGGCAGGGGTGGAGGTTGGGTTTTCTGGGTTTGCGTCATTTACTATCACTCGGATTTTTGGTGCTAACTTGATGAACCGAAGGTACGTTGCATTGCTCGGTATTCGAAGACCGCCTGAGGCAGGAGCATGATACCTCAATCATCATTACCGCTCCAACGGTGCCATACATGATCAAATACAAGAATGGCTCTGAAGTCATCGTCCGAAATCCGCACGAATTTCCAAATCCCGACGTGGAGTACAACAGGATCGAAGCCTTCTACGAGCCATTAGTTCTTGCCACCATCACCGTCCCAGATGAATACCTTGGGAAAGTTATCGAGCTCTGCGAGGTACAGATTTTATATATTTCCTCCTATCCCTGGTACCTCTCATAGATGCTAAAAACGATCTTAGTCAAACCGCGGCACGCAAGTCTCCATCGAATTCTGGACAGCCAGCCAAGTCATCTTAAAGTACAGAATCCCACTCGCTCAGCTAGTCACCGACTTTTTCGGAAAACTCAAGGGCATAACGAAAGGCTACGCGTCACTAGACTACGAAGACGCTGGGTATGAGAGGAGTGATGTTGTGAAGCTACAGTTACTTGTGAACAAAGAACCCGTGGATGCTATCTCCCAGGTCCTGCACAGAAGCCAATGTCAGAGGATTGGTAAACAGTGGGTTTCGAAATTCAAAGAGTATGTGGATCGGCAGCTTTTTGAGGTGGTCATCCAAGCCGCAGTGGGGAAGATGATTGTTGCGAGGGAGACGGTCAAGCCTGTTAGGAAGGATGGTAGGGTTTTGGAATCTTCCTTGCGTTAGGGGCCCCCGCACTGATTTATTGCGTAGTTACCGCAAAGCTCTATGGTGGTGACAGGACCCGGAGAATGAAGCTCCTGGAGAAACAGAAGGAAGGAAGAAAGAAGCTGAAAGGCGAGTCCTCACATTCATAGCGCGCAAGCAATATGAAATACTAATTTGTCATGATCTAGCTATCGGCCAAGTCACAATCGACCAGAAAGCTTTCCATGGTTTCCTGCAGAAGAACTGATAGATCCCTTACGAGACGTTGAACGTATCACACTGCATTCAGGATAATTATTCTACTGTAAATAGGAAACACATACATAAGTGTTAGGATGTGTATCTCTGCATTGTATAGCGAAAGTCATGCTGGACCAGTGGGGGCTGTACTTGGAAGCATTCTCCCGTCCTGGATCGTTGTCACCCAGGCTGTAATACGATTTTACGCTTCAATATTTTAGGGTATTCTGGGCGTCGATGGACATCACGCTTTCACCCATATCACATCATCGGGGTATAGGATCACTACGGGTCATGTAGATGGTCACTCGGGGAGCGTGGATGACTGCCCCCAACGAACCCGACATTCAAATAACACAATAAACTCGACCTCGTGGTCGTTATATCCATAACCCTATCCATGTATCACCACCCGCTTTCACCCTGGGGTTTTTGATGTCAGCATTTACAGTATGTAGTGTCTTTGGTCATATCGAGGGTTTGTGAAGGAGTACTGGAGGCGCTCGTGGCGCGGAACGCGCACAAATATTTGTTAAACCTGCCATGATATCATACTTTTCTCCTCCTGCGCTTGCCTCGAGCACGATACCAATCGGCGCCCTCAGGGTTCGCGTAGATGTGGCAACCTCAGATATCCTATCATACCATGATAGGTGATGTCTTTTAGAACTAGCATCCACGAGAAATCTGCGAATACATTGGGTATGGTTAAGTCAGCCAGTGTTTGGTATGGTATGAAAATACTCTTCGGACTAACCAGCTAGCTTACCAAATTGGGGCTTGCTGTGGGTTTATTTTAAAGACCTGTTTGAGTTTTTTCTTCTTCCCTTTTGTCTTTAAGGACATTAATATAATATATAGATACATGTCAGCAGCGTAAGGACTAGTTATCATATATGAGAAACAGGCTATGTGGAGATGTCGGGATAGATATCCATGCAACGTAGACTTGAAATGAAAGGGTACAGCTTCGAAGGGATATCATACACAAACGCGGCCAGAGTTCCGTCTCTACGGAGCAGGAAATCATCTCTGCGATTACGAGACTCGACACAAACGCCGCGATCTCGAAAATCCAATCAGACTTCTAGTCCTTCCTTCCACCCACCCGCAAACAAAGCGACTGTGCATCCCGTGCAGACCGGCATAAAGTCAAGTTAATAAATAGGGAGACGGGGAGGGGAAAAGGCCCAGCGTCATGGTAAAGTAAATAACTTCCGCCTCCTGGCACGTCCCGAAGTGCCTCCGGTAGGTAGTATATCAATATCTCGCGGACCAAATCGATATCTTATCATACTTTACAATCCAAATGGACTGGATAGAGAGAGTGTGTGTGTGTTTGCGAGTCCAGACCCGCACAAGAGCTCTACATCTCCACTGAGGAGAATTTGCCGTACAGTCACTTCCCCCAGTGTCAAAATTGCGAAAACAAAGAAACACCATCGACCGGTTCTTGTAGACTAACTTAACGCCCAAGAGGCCGGTTCACGGCTAGCATTGAAGGGAAGGTCAGGAGGGAATCCAACTCCCAATGGAAGGACAGACCTAGCTAGTATTTTGGTAAATAGTAAAAAGTAAGGTGGTATAGAAAGGGTAGGCGCTAAGATATTTCCCATTCATCACGACCTCGCTGTAAGGGCGGTGTTTGACCTTCAAGCCTACCGCCCATACATATCATACATGCCATAATTATGGACATAATAATATTATAATAAGCCGATCAGGCTGAAGATAAGTGATATGAGTGATTTCTTGTGATAATTGATCACTGGTCATATATGCATATAAAGTGTCTGGGTCCTAGAATTTTGTTCAAGAGAGGTTTTTATGCCCGGCTTCGAAGTTTTGGCGTCAAGAGCCATAATCCAGACGCGATCCGTCATTGACCCCGCGGTAGTGGCCAGCTGCTCAGATAATCACTCGCTCCGCACCTGCTTCTTGGACCGACCGATTAACCGACCACCCTACCGTAGCAGATCCCTTTCTGGCCAGCGCTTTTGCCTAACATCCCTAATGCCTATATTCTAAAGGGAAAAGGAGTATAAAGTATTGCACTTCCTAGATTCATGTTGGGGAAGGTCGGGCCCGAGTCCATATATCAAGCCCTCAATGCTGACAACTCCACGATTGCGAGTTGATCTTTCCTATAGGGTGTATCGTACATACAGCATCATACCCGGTCTGAGAATTCGTAATAATTGTCATATACGCCCGTCACCGCTTACTTGCCGCGCGGGCACGGGGTGACATTTAACTTAACTCAATCATCAACGGAGGAGATAGTAAATACTGCATCTATGAATGATAGAGGATACCAAAGACCTCTCTAAACACGCCCGGACTGACTGGTAACCAAAATTAGATTCTCTCCCACGATAATAGGTATACACTTGCGAGTTCACCGCTGGTTGGATCCGGTACGAAGGAGGGCTGGCGGTCTGGATGTGGACTTCAACAAGTTCCTCCAAATGCAATATGAGGGGTTATATATCAGCCAGCGCCCTGTAGCTTGATCCGACCCGTATTTAACTGGATGTGCGGTGCGCCAAGTACGTTGGCCACTGCTCTGACAGCATACTTGGGCAGCGATTTATCGTCTCGTGTAATCATCCGTGCTGGTTTACATATACTAGAGTACAGTAAACCGTTACCCTGATGTTTAGGTCTGATACATTCATGCATATTACATCAAACGCTCAAAAATCCCAAGGCATGTTGGGACAGTCTAGCTAGCGAGGGGGCATACACAAGCCAGAAGTTCATAGGTTTAGTTCAGATATTGAGGTATTCAAATTTGATTCTTCATTACGTCGAAGCCCCATAATTTATTCACCGTTCTACAGCCCGTAATCGCAATAATCAAGTATACCCCTCCCCCCCCAACACGTCTCGCAGCACTTGAACCGAGTGATATTTGTGATTCTCACATAAAATCACTCGTTGTAGCGCAATTTCAAGCCCCGTGCGCATGGCCCTGCATACTTCTCTCCTGGGTAGGGTACTTGAGTACTTGTATTACGCTATCCTCGTAGGGAAGCGCTGCCTGCTGCCTTGGGTAGTACTGGACTGGTACCTGCCTATCGCAGATTCCTGGATCGCAATCAAACTTGTGCCCCTATCTGACATCCTGCTCGCTTCATCGCCACCGTGAGAATCCTTGGATCGCTCCTCGCTGGGCTATTGAAGATCTATGATAGCCGCCGGGGGACCGCGATAGCTGTGTAGTCAAAGACCTATCATAACCCACCCTATAATTTCTAATCTTTCGAGAAACATTTACTCGAGGAGGTCTGTTTGTGCCGCTGCCAATTGGCCAAGCAATATACCGATAACATCCGGGGGGTCTCAGCCCATCTCCAAGCGAATCACCATGACACCGAGGCGAGGGTACCGAACCTGCTGGTCTTTCTTTCTTTTTTATGGTACGAGCACCTCTTTCCCCTCCCAAGTGGCCAATCCTTGTCAGACATCCCCCCCCCCATTAGATTGAGCTTGGCGGGACGCTGCTCCAATTTTTGCTAGTTCTGTACTCGAGTACTAATCCCGTTTTGTGTTTTACTGCCCTCCCTCTCCTGGGGTCCGCATTGAAACTGAAACAAAATATGATTTGTTGATGCAGGTGAATTTTTCCGACCGTTTGCCTGTTGCCCGCGCCACTCTGGATGAGGCTTCGACGCAGATTATGACAGCCGATGAATTTTCGTATCCCCTTTCTTTGTCTTTGCTCTCGTTATGTTTATTTGGATTGACTTAGTGGGTTGTTCGTGTACAAGTACAGCGGTGCTGTGCTTGCTCTTGTTATTAGCTGCCTGGCCGGGCCAGATCCGGTTTGGGAGTTGTGCTGTCAGCGAGGATTGGACAGTCTAATGGGATGTGCTTGTAGGAAGGAACTGGCGAGTACGGTATTATAGGTCGAAAGTCCTGGGATTTGACAGAGCAGAGGATAATTTGTACTACACTTGGTAAGTGTCACCAGAAATCGAACCCGAATTTGAGGATGGATGGAAGACTTGTACGAGTACTAGTATTAGTGAGCTTACCCCTGATGTTCTCCTTTTTCCCTCTCCTTCTCCTGCTTCTCCTGCTCCCTCTGTAATTGCTTCCTCCCTTTAAAACATTTCAATGTCGTTTGAGTTACTGCAGAATGTAGTGCTAGAGCTCTCGGTCCCAGCCTTCTCAGTGCCATATAGCTAAGGTAGCCACTACAACACCACAGGTGCCCGACAGGCTCTCCGGGCCTGAACAATTCCTTCGAAGGAAGACTCAAGCCGTGGGAAAACAATATCCTCCATGAAATCTTTAGGAAAACCCCAAAGAGAAGTACGCGTCCAGAGGCTTGATAATAAAAGGGAGCGGATAGAAATTTAAAGTTTGTATCATACGAGGGGGGTGAACCCTTATGGCATATGAATTTGTGTAGGGTACTCGAGTAAACACTGTCCATTACAAATCTCAGCCCCACCAGATGCCGCATCAAGGCCTCACGCTTACCCCCGCCCGACTTACGAGAGATACACTCGCATGCGAGAAAAAGAAACATCAAAGTTTATTTTGGGCCCTGTGGTTCGGGTAGTTCCTACTGTGGGGGAGAAGGGAGGTGGCGGAAGTCGCCAGAGGAAGAAATCTAGAAAAGAACTGCCCTATGGAAAAGGAGGAATACGATGATAAAAAAGCATTGTGCAATTCTAGCATCGAACATAAATACACAGCCCTATCATTGTACTGCACAGTACACAGTTACAAGTACTCGAAGTATCTCTCTCATTTTATGGATGTTGCAAGGCGTGTCCCCTCTCCTTCCGTATCGACCACCGACAACCCCATAGCCCCAGAAACATCACCATGTCCTAGCCTAAAAGCCTGGTGTGCTCGTACTCGAGTAAGATTCGCTTAGATAGAGTGTTGGTCCGGGTCTCAATGGCGCGTTAGGTCCGGCCATCTTTATTTCCTTTTTCTCTTTTTTTTCCCCTACTGTTTCGGTTTCGTTTTCAGCTGGATGGATCATTTGTCAGGATAGAGGATGGGCGGCTGAAGCCTGCGCCAAACATCTACTGGCAATAGCCAACAAAGACATAGTGGCTTCTGTGTGTGCTTGTAAGGCCGGTGACTCCAGGAAGACAGAGTTTCCGAATTCCAGATGCGAGGTTTAAGTTGAATGGAAAACAGAAATGAGCCAAAGCAACTCGTAGCCTCACGAACCTCTCTTACTGCGGAATTCCAACACCCACACCTCTGTACTCGTACTGTTCAACAAGAGAGGTTTACCCCCAGCCCCACTATCACAAGACCTTTGTCTGGCTCCACCCTTCTTAGAGTTAGCCTATTATCTACCAGTATGGTATTGTTCTTACATGGCGCGCTCTATCGTGGAGGAATGAGAATCGTTGAAGAATTTTACCCAGCGGGTAATTTGTCCACTCAGGTGCACCGCATATGTCGGTGGAGTACGGCTTAGTAAGGGAGTGACAGCCGCATCACCAGGTTAAGGTAGGAACAGCGATACGCTGGTCCTATCCTCCAGAGCACTAGCATTGAAGAACTGTTGTAATAATGTATAAACTCCAAGATACGATGGAATATGCTGGCACCGGGCGTTAGGGAGAGGAAAGAAAGAAAGTGGAGAAGATTTGAAAATGCCTGATGAAAGAGGTGGAGTCAAAAGAGGAGTGCAGATATTTAGCTAGAGTTCTTGGTGTTCGTGCAGTGCGCCGGTATTGGGTATGGAGAGGTGCAAAATTTAGATCCGCCATCTTGTCTATCGATAAGGACAACCTTCTCCGCAGTTAACACAGCCAATCACCACAGATATCCGTCGTGCAATATTCGTTGTCAATAATACCAAGAGTTTGTTGTATCTGAATGACGAGAAATAAAATTCAAGCGGGGGAGAGCTCAGCAAAGGCCATCGAACCGTAACAAAAGCGGAGGATCAGGCAAGTTATATTTCCCAGTTGGACGGTCTTTAAGGTTAAGTTACTGCGATTTTTCAAAGACAAGCGAATGGAAACTGTGCAATAGAGTTGCCGCGTGATCCACCTGTGTATCAGAGCACATTCAAATGACAAACGTTACCCCAGCACTGGTAAGTTCGATTTGCAAAGAGGTTCACTGTTGCACCAGCTGGCCCACGATTTCGGACTAACAGGCTGGGAGAGCCCCCTGACACCATACCGGTATTGGGTTAGAGTACTCAAGTAGGTAAGGCTGAGTGTGCCACGCTGCATTTTACAGCGCGATATCTCTTCCGACGAGGCTTTGCCAACCTTTTTTTCTTTTTTTCTTCTTCCCTTTTAACTTAGAATCCAGCTGACAGTATCTTTCAAGCGAGTGATCTTCGATTTCTCGACATTATTGAAGCACAAAGCGTACCGTATGATATTTCATGGAGTTCGATGGCTTGCCACTAAATGCTCCGTAATCCGTACGATATTCCCCCCACCCTTCCAGCTACAGAAAGCTCTCCCGGTGCCGGTGCGGGAGCCCATCGTGTAAGTAGTAAGCTTTCTCGATTAACACCTGAAGTCCAGAGACGCACTTGCAAGGATAGGTTGCCAGCTCGACGAGTCGAGAGGAATCAACGCTCACCACCACAGTACTAGTACTTCATTCGACCATAGAGCGTGCGGCTGAGACGAAGTAGGTAAGCACCGGGAAAAATATCCATACATGCGAGGTGCAGGGAGGCGCACAATGCTCGAGTACAGTACGAGAGCTGGTATCATACAGTACCGGTATCACAACAACGGCAATTCGTTCGTTTCGGTCAGCAGCAGCACAGGAAATTGTGGCGCATGCTGTACTTGTACTGCCCCTCAGTAACTGACAAGTGACTCGAGGATTCCGAAGTGTCCCCCAAGAATGGGTTTATTGACTTGGAGGAACATGGGTAAAATGTGTTGAGATCCAGTTACCGGTAGATCAACAAGTGATTATTATCATCCGTTTTGGCTTGTTTGGGGGTAGGTGCACAAGAGCGTACCGAGTGGCAGGTGGGCCTAACCCATGTGTGAGCATGGCCCGACACTGTACGAGTAAGCAGGGTGAGGGTGAGAGAGCGGGGTTCACTGCCACATGCGCTGGGAGTTCGGTGGAGAGAACCCTTATTTGTACTCGCATAGTACTTGCAGCCACAGCACTTCTGGAAGGACGCGTGAATCCGGTGAGGGGAGACCGCCAAAGCGCTACCTTAGACTAGACCCAGAGGGAAGAGGAGCGAAAGCATGGTAAGCCTGCCCAACGAGACGCTGCCCATCTTCCACCTCTGGAAAAGGAAATAGGCGCAAAATATGCACGAGTACAAGCAGAGTCGGAAAAGATTCATTGAGGATTAGGAAAAAAAAAAAGAGAAAAAGAAAAAGAAAGGAAAATAAATAGAAAAGAAAAAAAAAGAAAAGAAAAGGAAAAAAAGGAAAGTGGGTGTTGGCTACTGTACCGTAGTCCTCTTCTCACCGTGTTTCAGTGGGAAAAAGAAGTCCTTGCGGCACTCCTTTTAACAACTCGTGGGTCTCCTCCTTCTCAGACCTCTTCTCCTTTTCTTCTTCCCCTTCTCTGTTTGCTCTGTCCCCCTCCCAGAGTTGCGTTATCTCCACTCTGCAGAGCCCATTTCATCTCTCCTATTACTAGCTTCCTCCCCCAGCAAAGTGAGAGACAATCTCTCTTTCTGTTCCATTCCTCACTCGGCGATAATTAAAGGACCCTCCCACCCCCTGAATTCCCGTGCCCCTCCAACCTCCTCTTGAAGGTAAAATTTCATTAGCCCAGAGAGAGAGCTTCAACGAATTCCAAGTGAAGTGAAACAGCTCTATTTTCTCCTTACAGATCTTGTGCAGCGGGAATCTACACAATGTCATATCAAGGCGGGAATGCCCAACCAGGGCACGGTGATGACCATACCCAGCAATACCCTCCCTCCACATACCATATGCCCCCTCCTAGAGACTACGACTCCGACGACGAAGAACGAGTCCCCCTTAACACCCAGCAACAACCAGGTGGACCCTTTCAAGCACCATTCGACGACCCGATGAGCCGCTCAACCACCCCCGGTGGTTCTCAACGCCCCAACACTGGGTATTCTCTTTCAGAGAGCTATGCTGGAGCACCAGGAGCTGGTACATACGATAGTGGACCAGGTTATCCTACCGGAAACGATCCGGGTCCTCCATACGGAGCTCCTCGCGTGGCTAGCCCTTACTCTAGGTCTGATAGTTCTTCTACCGAAGCCTGGCGGCAAAGACAAGCCCCCTCCGGGATGCGGCGTTATGCCACAAGAAAAATCAAACTTCAGCAGGGCCAAGTTTTGGCCATTGACTATCCGGTGCCCTCCGCAATTCAAAATGCAATCCAATCCAAGTATCGGGCACCCGATGTCGAGGGCGGTAGTGAGGAGTTTACTCATATGAGATGTAAGCAACAGAGCTCTATCAAAGGGGTATTTGTTATAAGAGATTTGGTCAATGCTAAATTATCATCATAGACACTGCTGCCACCTGTGACCCTGATGACTTTACGCTCCGAAACGGGTACAACCTGCGGCCGGCCATGTACAACCGACATACCGAGTTGCTTATTGCTATCACCTACTACAACGAAGACAAACAATTGACTGCGCGTACACTTCATGGTGTCATGCAAAACGTTCGTGACATTGTAAACCTTAAAAAATCAGAGTTCTGGAACAAAGGTGGGCCTGCCTGGCAGAAGATTGTTGTTTGTCTCGTCTTCGATGGTATCGACCCGTGCGACAAAGACACTCTCGATGTCCTCGCAACCGTTGGCATCTTTCAGGACGGTGTCATGAAGAGGGATGTTGACGGTAAAGAAACTACCGCACATATTGTATGAAGCTCCCCCACCGTGTCTGCAAACATTCTAACCATCCCACAGTTCGAATACACTACCCAATTATCCGTAACAGCTTCACAACAGTTGATTCGTCCTCGTGATGATGACCCATCGTGTCTCCCGCCTGTGCAGATGATGTTCTGCCTAAAGCAGAAGAATTCCAAGAAAATCAATTCTCATAGATGGTTGTTCAATGCCTTTGGCCGGCTATTGAACCCGGAGGTTTGTGTACTGCTGGACGCTGGTACCAAGCCAGGTGCCAAGAGTATTTTGGCTCTGTGGGAGGCTTTCTACAATGACAAGGACTTGGGCGGTGCTTGCGGTGAAATCCACGCCATGTTGGGTAAGGGAGGAAAGAACTTGTTAAATCCACTTGTGGCTACCCAGAATTTCGAGTACAAGATCTCGAACATTCTTGACAAACCTTTGGAAGCTGCTTTCGGATACGTCTCTGTGTTGGTAAGTTTTATACTGCGAGCTCTGGGGGTTTATGCAAATTCTGACTTGCAGTTAGCCTGGCGCTTTCTCGGCTTACCGTTTCCGTGCCATTATGGGCCGTCCCTTGGAGCAATATTTCCATGGTGATCACACTCTATCCGCTCGCCTTGGAAAGAAGGGTATTGAGGGCATGAACATTTTCAAGAAGAACATGTTCTTGGCCGAGGATCGTATTTTGTGTTTCGAGTTGGTTGCCAAAGCTGGGTCCAAATGGCATTTGACCTACGTCAAGACCTCGAAAGCCGAAACTGATGTGCCGGAAGGTGCACCTGAGTTTATCTCCCAACGTCGTCGTTGGTTGAACGGTTCTTTCGCTGCCAGTATTTACTCCTTGATGCATTTCGGGAGAATGTACTCCAGTAGTCACAACGTCATTCGAATGACCTTCTTCCATATCCAGCTTGCTTACAACGTCTTCTCTGTAATCATGTCATGGTTCGGTTTGGGTGAGTGTCCCGAAGCTCTAGTTAAAAAGCCAAAGCTAACGATTTCTAGCCAATTTTTGGCTCACCACTACCGTCATTATGGACCTCGTCGGTGACCCAACTAAGGCAGAACGCGACAATGGCAGGAAACCATGGCCCTTTGGTGAAGGAACTCGCATCTTTAACACTATCTTGAAATATCTTTATCTTGGCTTTCTCCTGCTCCAATTCATCTTGGCCTTGGGTAACAGACCAAAAGGGTATGCTGCAATTTTATCGCTTGCCCTATTAGATACTAACACGAATTTATAGTTCACGTTACACTTATCTCGTCTCCTTCGTTGTCTTCGGCTTGGTCCAATTCTACATCATCATTCTCTCGTTCTACCTCGTCATCCAGGCGTTCTCGAACTCTGAAGGTTGGGACGAACTCAAGTCTGATAGTCTAAGCGGCTTTATCAAGAACTTCTTCACTGCCAATTCTGGTGTCATTATCATCGCTCTTGCGGCAACCTTTGGTCTTTACTTCGTGGCCTCCATCATCTATCTCGACCCTTGGCACATGATTCACAGTTTCCCTCAATACTTGCTCACTGTGTCCTCATACATCAACATCCTCAACGTTTACGCTTTCAGTAATTGGCACGACGTTTCCTGGGGTACCAAGGGTTCCGACAAGGCTGACGTGCTGCCATCTGCAAAGACGCAAGTTGCTGAGGATGGTAAAGCAAAGGTCATTGACGAACCCGATAAGCCGCAAGCGGATATTGATCAAGCTTTCGAGACAACCGTTAAGCGTGCTCTAACACCTTTTGTTCCTGTGATTGAAGATGAAAAGAAGACGCTTGATGATTCTTACAAGTCTTTCAGAACCAAGCTCGTCAGTTCCTGGATTTTCATGAATGCTGGTCTCGCTGTTATTATCACCTCGGACAGTTTTGATTCTTTTGGCTTCTCGGTGATTATCCCATTCTATGATGATTATGCCTGAGAAAACGCACTTACTAATTATTGCCACAGAAACAAAACGCTGCTGCCACCAGAACTGCCAACTACTTCAAGGGTTTGCTGTGGGCTACCGCTGCGTTGAGTTTTGTTCGATTCATAGGATGTTGTTACTTCCTTGGAAGAGCGTCCATTCTCTGCTGCTTCGCGAGGCGTTAAAGGGGTCGGGCCGCGGATACGGGATATGATGGAGCCGGCTGGGCGCAAAAAATTATGTGCGGTGGATTTATACTGCATATTTCCATATTTCTGGGAGGGAATGGAATAGGATGGCTAGCATTTTGTACATTGAGGGCGATGATATCCAATGGGTACACGGAAATGGAGGGGGGGTAACATGGGCGATCATCATATATCTCTTCACGATTTCAACGTTTTTTTTTTTCCTCTTAATTAAAGGTTTCATTTTTCTTCATTCATTGCAAACTCGACGAATGGACCCCCCCTCCCTATCTCTATCCCGGTTTTGTACTTCTCCCCGAGCCTAATGCGACACCCATATGCACTGGATAACTCGAAAAGAGGTTCTTTTTGTAATGATGGTCCCGGGTATATCTACCAGGTTTTGAGCGTTTCTTTCTCTCCACTTGACTTCGGTAGTGAGTGATGACTACTATCATACAAGGTTTATTTTACCACACTCGATTATTTGAAAAGGCGGGGACAAACAAAAAAAGGGGGGGGCTTATCTGAATCATCATCATTCGCCAGCATTGACGCCGCCGTACCATATTAGAATGAGAAGCAAAGGTTTCAGTACAGCACTGTCCAGTAGGAGTACGGTGCGAGAAAAGTTGGTGTGATAAGGTATGATCCGGGAAAAATCAGAGACTAGCAACCATGAGTTACCAATCTTTTATGATATCGTAGAGGAAACCGAACTGCTCCCCCTCCCCAAGCCTTGCCGGTGTATGATATTCCAATTTTTTCCAGATACGACGTATAAAATGTAGCAGGGCAAAACATTCCATCAAACACAAGGTTTTGCACCAAAGAATGATTACTAGGCGTTCAACCGCCTTTAAAGTAGAACCGCAATGAATCAAAGTTGTGATGACCGTTTTACAATCGCATCCACTATTGTGAAAGTTGACCTAGATTATTGTACAGTACCGTATTGAATTGAGAAGAAAGAGTACTGTACTTGGCAACCAATATCATACCCCACATTCAGATGATGTTTTCTCCACTCGTAAATATAATATTTAAAAATTCCGTGATATTTCCAATGTTATTCATAGGCATACTGATGCACCGCCAAATTTCGGTAGATTTTCCATAGGCGCTGCGCTGTGAGAGAAGGTGTGTGGGGGGGGTACCGTAATATCATACTTTTAGTGTAAAAAAAGGGACACGGGATGAAACATTTTGACCTATGTATTGCACTGAAATTCTCGAGTCCTGCAAAACGGCAAAACCACGAAAAATATATATATATATATAATAATATTATTATAAAAATTGAATGGTATGATAGACATACAGGTATCATATCCGATCACTGGCCGTGCACCCCAGGCCAAAAAAAAAAAATTTAATCATGTCCCCAATCGCAGCTATTCTCGCTCGGCGAAACGTTCAGCTATCTTATTGCGACGACGACAGTCTGAGGGGAAATATGATAATAATGATAACAATCGCATTTCTCAGAGAAATTCTCGAGATGAATACCGGTGTTGTACCACTTCCATTGATCTCCATTAAAAATTTCCGAGCGCTTAAAAATCCTTGTTCTGCACAGGACTTTTATGGCATAAACTGAAGGTGACTTTTGTGCACGTTTTTTATCTTTTATTATCGAGGTGGTGTTGGCAGAGTTTGTACTGTACTGTACAGTGCTCGTTTGTGTCGGCTACGAGGCAGACACCTAGTGAGTGCTAAGTACGGTACAGTATTACGGTATTTTTCGGGGGTATTTGGCACGCCGATGTTTGTATGATGGTGAAATAAAGTTACGATACTTTTGCAAAGCGCAGTTCGAAAGGTATGCCAAACTGCTATTCTGTAAGATGATACCTTACAAACATTGGCGTGCCAAACACCCCTCTCATTCTGCGCGAATCGAAAGGTTACTACTACGCAAGACATATAGGTTGGATATCATGGTAAGGAAAATAGCAACGTCGCAAAATATGGTGGGAACGATGGGCGAAATATTTTGCAATATATCGCAATTTTCCTCACTTCTCAACGCTGAGTAAGAGCTCCAGCTATCTCTCTCCCTTGCATGGAATGGGTAGTGGGGGGGGGGGGTACAGTACTGTACAGCACAGTACATGCCAAATAAGCCCTGGTATTATTATATTCTTGTTGGAAATGTTTTTGATGGCAAAACCTTGGACTTTGTGGGGCTGAGAAGTGGGGGGGGGAGGGTGAGAATTTTTGCACAATAATAGCTTTTTCTCAGTTATCATATCATACCACAGTGTATGGGAAGGTGGCACAGGTGAATCGATGTTTTAATAGTTGCGACGTCACTCGGTTTTAGGTAAAGTTCAATCCACCGGATACTCCTCATGATATCAAGCGTGTAAAGGGCTGTTTTCTAACGTTTTGGCTCTCTTATCGCGATAAACACCCCGAGAGGAATAGTCCTAACCTGACGCCGTATGGCTTGAAGGGGCGAGCTGCGCTTCTTGTACCTCATATCAACATGAGCTCGTAATTCTGCTAACTTCTCAGCTAACCGCTCTCCAAGCCGAACTTTGTTTCAAACAGACGGCCCGAGCTCCCACGACATCAAATTTCGTAAAAACATTGCAATATTTCCTTCCACCAGTGTATGCCGTTCCCAACTCGGTGTGCGGCCCTGTGCATTGTTAACTCATCGGGTGAGGTTACAGTAGTAGAGCAGATCAGAGTTAGTTGGTTAATCGACCCGGCGATTACTATAAATTTATTATGAAGAGCCACCGCAACAGCGACTGACAAAACAGGACAAGGCTCGCTCGCCCGCACTTGGGGACTTGCCGGATTGGGCACGGTACCAGCACAAGCAGGTGTGGCGTGCGCTGGTTAGATTCTTGCTCATTCAGCATTACCTCCACGTTATGGAATAGTTACTAACCACAATCCTACAGTAGCCAAATCCGCCTACTGTACAGCACTTCACCCGAATTATCGTCATGGCGAAAGATCACGCAGCCCGCCTCCAAATACGGACGGATACTCGGGTAACAGAGATGATCAGAAGTCTCCGCCTAAACACCATCCACAATACCAGTGACTTACTAGCGCACGGTAAAATGCGGTACCCTAGTCAAAACCATCCGAAACTCCGCGGGGAGAGAGGGGGGCTCCCAAAGCCCCGTGCGATTCAGGGGTACGTTTGATCGCCGCGCAGAGAACATAGTTGAAACTCCGGTCATGTATTCTCACTCGGTTCCCGTCACTCCCTTATTTTTATCGAGGGACGGTTGCTATTATGTTATCGCAAGAGTAGATCCTTGGTACCGTACTCGCCACTTGTACTCGAGTAGTTGGTCGTACAATATGTGGTTATGGAAGCGCCGGACGGAATACACGGTAGGAACATTTCGCACGAGAAAGTCCGCATTTTGCGTTGGGCTTCCCCCTCATTATCTTCAGAGGGCAACTTGTGGCACTCGAGTAATCAATCATAACCCCTGCGATACCTTTGCATGATGCTTCGTTTAGCTTAGCTTAAACCTTAGGGCTAACTAGACCGGGGCACATTCCTTAGCACCCACTCGCGAAATCTCACTCGGGGGGGTACTGGTTTCCGATACCTTGGACTGTAACGCTCTAATTCTATCATACTCGAGTATGATACACACTACGGCAAAGTTCTGCCAATTCCTAGGAAGGCGTGGTTCTTCCAGTCCTCGAGTCACTCGTTCTCTCTCTCTCTCTCTCTCTCTCTTCCACCACCGGAACGATGGCCGCTGTGGTAATCCAATAATACCGCCACGGCTCCCCCCGCGCTCGGGTTCTATTTACTTCAACTCCACGGAATTACGTTTTCCGTTCCGCGGTTTGCACTTGTGAATTCTCATGGTGGGTACGGCGGGTAGGCGGGCAAGCGTGTGGGTAATTTACCATGTGTTTACACAAATCCTACCCCGCAATTGTCTACCGTACCGGTATGGGATTTTCTGTAACGGTGGAGGAGGTGTGTGTGTGTGTGTTGTACGAGTACAAGAATCCCATCCCTCTGTGTATAAATATAGAATTTTTTCTCCTACTTTTTTCTTCTTCTTGACCTCTTTCCCGTGCTCGGCTTGTATCGTATCATGAATGGATAACAGTGCTTGCTCGGTGTGCGCGTGTGCGCTGCCGATATGCCCGTCGTGGTTGGGTAATTACGGGTTCTGAAACCGGGTCTTCGGGTACTCGCGACTGACACGGATGAAGGGGTTTATGGAGTACGGTACTGTACCGGTACTCGAGTACTCGAGTATAAAGGTAGGATATTTTTTTTCTAGCTCCCATCTATGATAATAATTATTATGTATGATATGATATGATATCGTAGTTCCATCTAGCTTACAAGGTTTGTAGGGTTTAAGGCGGTGGTGGTTCGTGGCCTTCTTATATAGAAAACTGCCAAGCACAATTCCCCCCGTTCGACCTTACCGTTGATATTATACCGGTATGATATATACATTACCATGCGAGAATGGTATATACCTATCATACAAGCCCATCCCCCTCCACAGAACATTTCCAAACATGTGAATACAGTGGAGGGACTATTGCATTGCCTTCTGTCGCTCCTGCCGTGTGATACTCATGCTGCATATTTCACGGGCAAAACGGTCTATCATACAATAGAATTTCTGTTTCCCCGCTTCTACGAGTAGTCTTGCAGGGACAAACAATTCTCCATCATATGATATCGAGACTGTGATATTATGATACTTGTTCACAAACTCCCACCCCCCCCCCTCCCTTGTTAACTCAACTTACCCCACCCCCTGTATGATACACCCAGGACTTTACAGAAGCCGATCCCTCCAATGTTCGACG
>NW_003298789.1:65263-81504 GCF_000151645.1 Tuber melanosporum
TTCGGCATTGTGGTTAAGTCACTAAGGCCACTTGCAGGGTTCTTACTTTGACCAATGAGAGCTCAGTTAAACAGTGGACAAGTCACTCAGCCACCCGGCAACGAATTTTACTGTTTCAGACCCCCCAAGGGATAAAGGGACGAATGGATCAATGTTCCAACGGGTTTTTTTTCTTTTTTCTTTTTTTCTTCTTTTCTGCACTTTTTTTTTTTTAATGGGGGGATGTACAGTACAGTACCAATACCGTACTTGTATGGAATTGTTTCGATGTACGTGAAACGGTAGGGCAGGCAAGGCACTTGCAGCAAGCAAGCAAGCAAGTGCCGTGGTGGTGAACATGGGGAATGGATCAGGGCTGTACTCGTGCGTCTCAGCCAAGATTTGGCACCCCATTTGTCCTAGTGGGTGGCGCATGTTCATTTTCACCCATGAGGTAAAGTTTGTTAACAGATTACCGCTAGCATCAGAGCTAACTTCTCACAGGAAAAATGTATATGCCAGAAGCCAGAAGGAATATATGGTCTCCATGAATTCTGTGGCAAAGTAGCATCCGGTTAACCAAAGTTTATCAACAATGCCACATGGAAAAAGCCTGTCAACTGTAGTCAAAGGAGCTATTGTTGCTCTCTGCATGTGTGAGGGAAAGAGCTTTGGAGAGGTTTCCACTATGCTTCAAATAAATAGAGAAACTGTGAGGCAGATCTTTATGCATATTGAGGTATGAAAATATCATTCCTATCACTTATAATGTTCTGACATTTGTGAACATAACTGCTATTGCATATAACTAATATCAAAATAGGAACATTGTCCAAACCCGGACCACACAATACAAGACATGTTAGCGACAGCAGAACTGGGTAATGGGACACTTTTGGAGCCTGCAGTACCAGAAAAATACCCAGCTGGTTCACCAGAATTCAATCGAATAGGTGCTCTTGCTACGCAAGACATAGATCATTGACTATCGACCTTCCCAGAGATCACACAAGAGGCCGGAGTTGATATCTCACAAGCAACAGCCTACCGTATGATGAATGGGCATCATAATTTGTTTCACTACAAACACCGCTCAAAACCAGTGCTAGATCTTGCTGGCAAGTTAGCACGATTGGAATTGGTTGAGTGGGGCCTTGCTCAACCAATTGAGTCTTTTGTCTTCAATGATAAATGATTTTCAAGGTGGGAGCTCTAAGAAGACTTCAAAATATCACAAGACAGAAAGGTGAAGATCCATATACTTGTACGGTACCAGAGAAGACAAAATCTGGGTTAAGTATCATGGTTTTGCGCAGTATTTCTCAAGGGGTTAAAGGTCCGCTTTGAGTATGGATTAAGGAAACACCTGAGAAGCGGAATACAAATAATGAAGAGCTTAGAAGGAAAAATAAAGAGAAAGCAGGTCAGATTGCACAACGCAGACTTAATATAACAATTCTAGGCACTGAAGAACACAGGTACCTGGAAGCATTGAACTGTAACATTGCACTTTATAATGCCAACTGAGCTCCAGATCAGCCACGACGTATGCCCTAACACCCATATTGGGAATTTGATGAAGATATACAAGGTAGAAGTAGCGGTGGAGAGTTGGATTGGTTTTTATATCGGAAGGAAATTCTTCATGAATATCTTTATCCATTTGTTCAATATATTTAAATCGAAACTGGCCAGCACTGTTGAGTAGTAGAGTACAACGCAGGTAATCACACTCTGGCAGCAAGGATGGATTGGGAGGAAGCTATCACTTGAGATATACATTGAATTCCCAAGTGGTGTAACGATCCCTCTCTTGATAGTTAATGCTTGGCGACGGGGAATGATACTTCTCTTCCTGTCTTCTTCTTCTCTTTGTCTTACGATAGCTCTAGGCCTCTGCCTACATTACCGATAGTACAAGACCCTTGTCTTTTACCGGGAACGCCTATCGTAAGCTTTCTCTAACTCTTCTTCGTAAAGCGCCTTCTTTGGTGTAATGATAATGTCGCAATAAAGATAAAGATCGTAAAGGTGTTTTATATTCGTTAAAGTAATAAGTAGGAAAAGTACTTCGAACAAAGCGTGAAGAACCTATCTTCCTCTACCGCATCGGCCTCCTTATATAGTGTTCTTCCCGCCTTTAGTCATGTGACCTAAAGTGGTCACATGTGCGAAACTAAATCATAACAAACTAGTCATATGACCAAAGTGATCACATGCGCAAAACCCATGACCTCGTAGCGAGGTCATGTGCAAAAACTCATAAACCAATCATAACATAATAAACAAGTCATATGACTCGACTGAGTCATATGCACGAAACCCATGACATCATAATGAGGTCATGTGCGAAACATAAATCATATGCGTAAGGCTTACCCGTAAGGCACACTCGTAAGGCCTACTCATCAGGCGCATGTCCTATGACTTATACTTGAGCCATGTGCGAAAGCATCACAAATCCCACACATAACAAATCATATAACCTGAATAGGTCATATGCGTGAAACAATAACATACCTGTGACTCATAACCATGTGTCACGTGAAAACCCTTTCCTCGCTAAGCCACATTCGTGACATTAACTCCCCTCTTCCTAAGCCTGAGTCCCATCAGGTCTTTTCTCCCAGTTTCAATAGTTCCCATCCTGCCGAGCGCATGGTCCTTCTCAGCTTGTGGAACTTTTCGTCGGCCGTCCTCCATCTGACCCTTACCGATTCCAGAGTCAGGTTCACTATTTTGATCGTGTGCCGCTGATTGTCATTCAGCTGTCTTAGCTTTGCCATCGTTTTGTCGTTTGCCGAAATTGTGGCCTCGACCTGGCCCAGTTGTTCTCGGAGTCCCCAGATCTGCCTGTGTAGGCTTCTGACATCTGGTTCCGTGTCTGCTGAGGAGTTTTGGGCCCCTCCCTCCCTGGACCGCGTCCTCGCGGCCCATGCCTTTCTGGCATCTTCTCCTTCCAACTCTTTCCTGCTTCCATCTTTCTGCGGGTAGAATCCCGCAGATATTTTCTGTGCTCTGTGCATCCTGCACCCATTTCTGAAGCATTGTTGCCAATGCTTTAGAACGTGGTCCGGGCGTGAGCCACACTTTCGACATTCCCTCGGGAACTATCCTGAGCCTTCTTTGTCGCCAAAGTAGGTTTGGCAACCGTCATCGTAGCATACCGTCCATGACATAGCGTTATGCTGTGCTTGTCTTTCCCTTTCCTTGAGTTCTTCGTCGGTTGGCCCCATAAATGAGTATTCGGGGCTAGTGAGTGTGGTTTGGCGGGGGCTATCACCCCAGCCCTCGTGTTGCTGCAACGGCGCGGGAGTCTTTCCCTCTCCTTTGTCTTGGTTGAATGTGATCGTCACCTGGGCCGGGCTTGCCTATGTATCGCTGGTGGAAGGTTGAGATGGCATCTTGTGCGTTTTCGAAGTTGTGTGTGAAGTACCAAGTTTTATCGTATTCAGGAGAATATTCTGTCCACTTGGCTCGGTATTGGAGGTGACCGTGGAAGAAGCGGGAATCGACTATTTCGTCGAGCTCCTATTCTGGTTCTCCGTCGAGTTCGATCGGAGGGGGAGGAATAAGTGTTTGTGAAGGAAACTTATTGTCGTTGTGTAGTTCGTGGAGTGAGATGTGGAATGTATTGTGTATTCGCATTGAGGAGGGAAGGTCAAGTTTATAAGCTCGGCTGCCCACTTTTTCCAGTATCCTGAATGGTCCTATTTTCTTGTAGTCCAATTTCTTTGATGGCCGCGTTGTATGAATATTGCGTGGTGTCAGCCATACCATATCTCTTGGTCGTATGTTCGGATCTGGTCTTCGGTGCTTATCGTATTGTTCCTTCTGTCGTTGTTGTGCTTGACTCATTTCGTATTGTAAGGTTTCGTGTAGTTTCCCCATATCGGTTTTATCCGGTATCACATCATTAATCGTATGATATGTGGTCTGACTTTGTGGATGTTGTCTGTAATTTGCGAAGAAGGGTGTCATGCCAATTGTTTCTTGCTTTCCATTGTTGTATGCGAATTCGGCCATAGATAACAGCTTGTACCAATCATCTTGCTGATAGTTGACATAGGCCCTTAAATATTGTTCAAGTATCGCATTTACCTGTTCTGTTTGTCCATCCATTTGTGGGTGGAACGCTGTGCTCATTCTGTTTTGTATTCCCATTTCTCCGGTTACTTTCTTCCATAGTCCCAATGTGAATAGTGTTCCTCAATCGGTAATAATATTCTTTGGGAGGCCGTGAAGTCGAAAGACCTCTCGGAAGAATGTTTGTATAAAATCCCTCGTGTTGATGTCTTTTCTAACCGGAATGAAATGACTCATTTTGGTCAGGCAATCCACCACGACCAAGATGCTATCGCAATTTTCCGATGTTGGTAGGTTCGTGATGAAATCCATAGTAATTATTTCCCATGGTTGTTCGGGGACTTCGTTTGATTTTAGTAATCCATATGGTGCGTGTTTAGCCGTTTTCGTTCTCTGGCATATGTTGCAGTTTTTGATATATCGTTTGACATCTTCGCGCAGTCTTGGCCAATAGAATGATCTCGTGATGAATTCCGTGGTTTTAGCTGTTCCTCCGTGTCCTGCCATTCGGATATCATGGTGTTGTCCTATGATGTCTGTCCTTATCTCCCCTTCTTCCAGGATCCATTGTTTTCCATCGTACCACATATTTCCGTCCTTCCATTGGCATAACCCCAGTGCAATTCCTTTCATCTCCTTTTTTCCTTCTTCCAAGGCTTCGCTTATTGCCTGGATTGTTTTGTCTTTCTCGTTTGCATTCTCAATTCCTCTTTCCTCCTTTGATGTGAATTGGATAACCTCCATTGCCTCGAAGTAGGTTTTTGGTAATCGGGTCCGTGTTTTTTGTTTGATCCTTTCGTCTTCTTTCGTTTGTAGTTTGTCGCTTACAATCCTTGTGAGAGCATCTGGCTTTCCACTTTCTTTGCCTAGTCGGTATTCGATTTTGAAGTTGTATTTGCTGAGGTGTTCCATCCATCTTATCTGGCGATCGTTTAGTTCTTTCGTAGTCATGAACGGTACCAAGTTCTTGTGGTTGGTTAGAACTCGGACTGGATGGTCGTTGTTCAAAACGTATCTTCTCCATTCTTTTAATGCTTGAACTATTGCTAATAGTTCTTTGTTTACAACATCGTAGTTGCACTCTGTGGGGGTTATTGTTTTGGATCGATAGGACACTGGCCTCCATTTTCCATCGTCGCATTGTTGCGATAGTATGCCTGAGCATACATATTTTGAGGTGTCCGTCTCGATCATTGTCCTTCGGTTTGGATTGAAATGGACCAATATGGGTGCCGATGTTAGATGCGTTCATATTGCATCATATGCTTTTTGTTCCGTTTCTCCCCATTCCCATTTCTTGTCTTTTTTCGTTAGGTTATAGAGTGGTTTTGCAAGCCTGCTAAACCCCTCTATGAATCTCCAATAAAAGTTGCAGAATCCCATAAAGCATTGAACATCTGTCTTGTTGTTTGGTTTGGCCCAATCCCATATGGCTGCTGTTTTAACAGGGTCGACCTTGACCCCACTTTGATTGATGATAAATCCAAGGTATTCTGTTTCTTCCTTATGGAATTCGCATTTTGTTGGTTTGATTTTCATTCCTGATCCTTGTATTGCTGCCATGATATTGCTGATATCTTTTTGGTGTTGTTGTATGTTTTCCGAGTATATGAGTACATCGTCCAAGTATACGATACAACATATGTCAAGGTACTTATTAAGTACCTTGTTGATCCATCTCTGGAATGAAGCTGGTGCGTTGGTTAGCCCGAAGGGCATAACCAAGTTTTCGAACATTCCGTATCTTGAGGCGAATGTAGTCTTCCATTCGTCTCCTGCCTTGATGCGTATATTGTGGTATGCGTCTTTGATGTCGAGTTTGGTGAAGTGTTTTGCTGATCGTAGTCTGTCCAGTGCTTCCTCAATCAATGGTAATAGATATCGGTCCTTCTTGATAACCGAATTGAGGGCTCTGTAGTCCACGCAGAGTCTCAGTTTTCCGTCTTTCTTTTTGACGAATAGTATTGGGGATCCTCCTGACGCGAAAGAGTCTCGGATCCATCCTCTCTTTAGGTTTTGCTCGATGTACTTCCTAAGTTCGTTGAGCTCTGCTTCCCCTAGGGGGTATAACTTCTTATAGGGAATCTCTTTTGTCTTTCCCGTTTTTTCGTCTTTGTCCAGCTGAATTTCGTAGTCAATTCCTAGTCTTCGAGGTGGTAGCTCCGTAGCTTCCTCTTCTTGTAATAGATTTGTGAATTGGTGATATTCTTTTGGAACCAATTCTTTCCATCCTTTTTTGCTTTGGTATTTCTTGTCCTGGATTGCTAGTTCTATGCTGATGTTGATTTTTGCTAGAACCACTTTTTCGTCTTCGTATGTCCATTTGAGAATTCCTGTTGTATCTCCTCTTTGATAATATCGTCCAAAGGCTTGTGCTGTGATCTCTTTGATCTCAATTCTTTTTGTCGTATCGAGCTGGTTTTGGTCTGTACTTCCAAATCCCTTGTTTCCTCTGATGGTTTCCTCCAGTTGATCTACTTCATGCAGATCCTCTTTGTTGATTTTTTTGATTATCAACTGTGCGATTCGATTGCCTTTCTGGACTTGGTAGTCCTCTTGAGCTAGGTTGGCCAGGACCACTTTGATTTCACTGGTATAGTCGACGTCGATCAACCCTGCCATGGTCATGAGTCGGTGTTTGATTGCTAGACCACTGCGGGGTGCTATTCGTCCATAGGTGCCTTCTGGGAGTCCAATGGCTATCCCCGTTGCTATCGTTACCTGCCCGTTGGCCGGTATCTTGATTCCTTCATTGGCATATAGGTCGTGTCCTGCTGCCCCTTTGGAACCCTTGGTCGGCACTTTTGCCTCTTGGTTCAGTCTTTGTATCCGGACCCTCTTGTCTTGCCGCATCTTGGCAAACTTTGCATGCAAAGTTTCTTCCTCTGCTTCTCGTATCGGTATTGAGTAGACCACAAGTGAACTGTTGAGACATTGTGTTGCACATAGTTCGCTTGTAAAGGTCATCTTGTTCTCGTTCCAATCGATCGTCGGATTATGCTTCCATAACCATGGCATCCCTAGGACTATTTCATGGTTCTTCAGATCTGCTACTTGAAAAGTTGCCGTTTCCCTATGGCTGTCAATGTCCATGGGTACTGTCGCCGTATGGGTTATAGGACCCATAGTGCTTGGCTTTCCATCCGCTAAGTAGACTTGTCTTGCTTTCTTCGCTTGTTTGGTGTGGAGGCCGTATTTGTCGCATATTTCTTTGTCGATGAAGTCTTCAGTGGCTCCCGAGTCGAGCATTGCATATATTGTTGTTTCTTCGCTTTCTCTGTTGTATATCTTCGTTTTGATTATCACATGATCTTCATCTTCTTCTCCTCTTTGCGTGTGTAGTGCCGTGTAGTAGTTTGCTAATTTGATGGGTTTTCCAGGTTCACATCTTGGGTCTCCCAGACCACTGTTTACTGGGGACCCTCGTCGTTTTCCACCGGTGAATCCTCTGCTATCATTTCGCGGATGTTGCTTCTTTTCTGATTTTGGAAACGATTATTTCCAGCAGCTCTGTTTTCCTGGTATCCATTGTCCGGCCGGCTTCTGCATTCTCATATCCGATGCCCTGCTTTTCTACACCTTAGGCATAGTTTCCCATTCATCCTTGTGGCATATTCTTCCTTAGACAGATTCAGAGCAGGCCCTACTCTTGACTTGTCTAATTCCATTGGTTCGCCTAGTGGTAATGCTCGACTTTCTCCTTGTGGTGCTTGCGGTTTGAAGGTCCTGTCCACATTCCTGGATGATTGGACCACTCTATGTGCTATAGTATTTTCCGAGTTGCTCCGAACCATGTTTAATTTGCTTTCTTTGTCGATTGCCCATCTTGCAAATCGTTCGGCTGTCGTATAGTGCAGGTCAGAGAGTCCCCATGCCTCTTGGAGTCTCTCACTGCAGTTTCTCAGGAGAATGATGTAGAGAGTCGCATCATCAAACTCGGCCTCGTATTCCAACAGTCGACATTCGTTCCAATATGCTGAGAACGTTTGTTTTCCTTACTGGAGTTTTTCTAGCTTTTATCTTGCTGTTTCCTTGGCGTTGGGATCTCCAAATTGTTCAAAGAGTGTCGCGTTGAACTCTTTGTATGTGACCCATTCCCTCTGCTTCCATCCATCTTGGAAGGGCATGATCCATTGCTCCGCGAGTCCTCTGAGTAGAGATTCCACATATGGAATCTTAATTTCATCATGGTGATCTCCGTATCCCTTAACGGCAAAATATTCCTCGCATTACACTAAGAATATTTGTAGCTTATCTTCGGCTCCTTCGTATGTGTCGGGCTTCTTTGCTTTTGGTCGTTGGACATTTCCTTGCTCTGTATTTCGCGTGGCTACAAGAAATGCCTGAAACTGATTTTCAGTCATTCCCAGTATGCTGGTTCCTGAGGCCGGTGGCCCAGGTACTGCGGATCCTGACATTCTCTCGGGTCGTGGAGTTCCAGCAGGAGAGCTATCGACTGGTAATCCTTTCTCTGGGGTTACTGGGCTTGCTGCTCTTGAGGGTTCTGCTGAGACGTGATCTAGGGCGTCGCTGAATCCTCCTAGATTAAGATTTTGATCGTCAATGTCAATATCTCCTTCCCTGTCTGGGTTGAAGGATGCCGTCTTGTATTGTTTGGCGTCGCACTAGGTGACACTTTGTAATGTAACGATCCCTCTCTGGATAGTTAATGCTTGACGATGGGGAACGATACTTCTCTTCCTGTCTTCTTCTTCTCTTTGTCTTACGATAGCTCTAGGCCTCTGCCTACGTTACCGATAGAACAAGACCCTTGTATTTTACCGGGAACGCCTATCGTAAGCTTTCTCTAACTCTTCTTCGTAAAGCGCCTTCTTTGGCGTAACGATAACGTCGCAATAAAGATAAAGATTGTAAAGGTATTTTATATTCGTTAAAGTAATAAGTAGGAAAAGTACTTAGAACAAAGCGTGAAGAACCTATCTTCCTCTGTCGCATCAGCCTCCTTATATAGTGTTCTTCCCGCCTTTAGTCATGTGACCTAAAGTGGTCACATGTGTGAAACTAAATCATAACAAACTAGTCATATGACCAAAGTGATCACATGCGCAAAACCCATGACCTCGTAGCGAGGTCATGTGCAAAAACTCATAAACCAATCATAACATAATAAACAAGTCATATGACTCGACTGAGTCATATGCACGAAACCCATGACATCATAATGAGGTCATGTGCGAAACATAAATCATATGCGTAAGGCTTACCCGTAAGGCACACTCGTAAGGCCTACTCGTCAGGCACATGTCCCATGACTCATACTTGAGCCATGTGCGAAAGTATCACAAATCCCACACATAACAAATCATATAACCTGAATAGGTCATATGCGTGAAACAATAACATACCTGTGACTCATAACCATGTGTCACGTGAAAACCCTTTCCTCACTAAGCCACGTTCGTGACAAGTGGCCTCTGAACTCACCAGACTTAAATGAGATGGAACCTTGTTGAAACTATCTAAAAGATAGGATGATAGAATATGGCTTTACTGGTACTAGTGAAAGGACAAAACAAGAGGTGGTAAATACACTTAGATATGAGTGGGATTGCATGCCTCAGGAGTTAGTTGATTGCTTTTGTATGAATTTTCACACTAATCTCTTGCAGGTTCAGGCATGGGGAGGAGATGATAGATTTAATGCATAATTTGTCCAGGCAGCTTGCACTGCATGTTACAGTATCATTCTTCTAATAGTTATATCCTTATACCAGTTGCACACTATTGAGAAACCATACCTCTTTTGTGGAAAAGAACTTGCGCCACCTACTAGGACAAATGGGGTGCCAAATCTTGGCTGAGACGCACGAGTATGGTACTGATTGAGTGTCACTTGGGGAACATTTTGGCAATGGACGCATCACTATCATGGAAACACAAGCCAGAGCCATCATCTTCCATGTTCTCCTCCGTTCACCTGCGCACATACCACGAGCAACAAATCTCCCGGTATCATATTGTGCTTGCACCGTACCTGACCATACCCCACCGCAAACCTTTCATCCCGTACCATATCTGCGCTGAGACATGCATCTGCAACCTGCAATGGGCAATGTATGAACCCATACGGTACGTACTGTGCTCGCTTGTTCAGCTATGATAGATAGCTGGAGGAGACAAGCAGATACGGTACCGTAGGGCGAAATGAATGGGAAGGGCTAAGGGTAATTTTCAGGGACAGGAACGGAATTTAATAATTATTATTATTATTACTATTAAAGAAGTGCGGGTGAATATTTCCTGATATCATCATATAATACCCATACTCGGGGGAGCGTTTTAACCGACTTGTCTATGATACTATCCTACTTGCACTGTGCCGCCGCATCCCTAAAGTTCTCGTGCCCTTCCTTGCCCCAAAAACACCGATCAACAGCAGCGGAACAGGATCCTTCTAGATGGCTGTTTTCGGATATGTCTCTAGGGGCATTATAAACACTTGTCACAACTTGTTTCTTGCTGAGCAATACAGTAGAAAGAGAGAGGCTAGCTCTGTGGACACGGCGATACAAGCACAAGTACCTGTTTGTATGTATCCAGCTTATCCCTGCAACCCCATCATTTCGGTCTTCATGCGATGTCGCAGTCCTTCGATCTTGTGGGGGGGGGGGGCTCCCTTTTCTTTTCCATGGTGGAGCAGGGCGCCGGTAGTTGGTTTGTGCTGTACGGGTGCCTGTATATGCTCTTTTACAAGCGGTACTTTAGTGTTCCCTACCATGGTCTCCTCTCCTTTGCTAAGCTTTTCACGCTTTTGGCTCTGACTCGGATAGTTCTGTCAGCTTCGGCCCGTGAAGGGGGCCGTTTTTCGCGGTTTGATGCCGCTGATAAGTACGAGTACACTATGGCTTGAGGATGGACGGATGGACGGGTGGATGATAGGAGTGTGCTCGTGTTTTTACATAACACCTACTTGTACTGCTGGATATCCACCATTCCCCGGTAAAGCAAATATCATACTGCAAGTTTTTGTTCAGCCCGAACGGAACGGTCCAATCATTCTTGTTATAAAAATAAAAAGCTCTGGATGGGAGCGAGTGGGCGGGTGAGTGAGCGATTGTGGGTACCGGTAATTTATCGGTTGATTGATTGATTGATTGATTGATAGTTAATGCGTGGTTTTGGTGTGCTGCTGCGCAGCCGAGTAAGGCCGTAAGTTCTGTATGTAGGTATTATAGGATGTAGCAGGTATCATAGGTGGGTGATTATTTGGAGGGAAAGGAGTTCAAATCGACTGATCGGGAAGACTGCTGGATGGATGGAGGGGCGAGAAATCGGTAATGATAGGGTGCGAAGCGATGTGGTTGGTGGATGTTATCCAGGTACAAGGAAAGGATCATACGGAAATGGTGTTGTGTGAATACAAGTAGACTACGAGTACTCGTATCGTACTTTCAAGAACAGACGAGGGAAGAGGTGGCACCCCTCAAATCCAACTCAGTCAACTTGCTTAACTCGAGGTGGAAAGGCACGAAAGTAGTACTCATATCACAGCTTACTGCCAAGTACTCGGGTGCTCGGGTGCTTTGTCAGGGTTAGACTTGGGCAACTGTTAGACTGTTATTGGACTTGTGCCTGTGTGTAGCGTAGTTCAGGTTAATTGACTAAAAAGTGCATCAGCTACCGCTAGTCTTTGCAATACCGGTAGCTGGAATGCGGCTGCAGAGAGAGAGAGAGAGAGAGAGAAGGTCTACAGTACTCGTAGTCGGTGGGATGGGAGAAGGGCAGTATCATAATGAATGCTGAATGCTTATTGTTTGTTGACAAGGCGGGTAAATTGGGCGGGATTTATCCCTCTTCTCGGGGCACCGTACCGGTACCTTGTTGCACCTTTTTGACAGGAAGCAGGCAAGGAAGCACCATCCACCCGCCAACTCCTGGGTAAGCACACACAACAACCCCTTGTGTGGAACATTTTCCGTGTGGGACCAGGCACCTCCGTCTCATCTCCCGTGAGCAAGCCCAACCCGGACTCTGAGAACGATGTTGCAGCAGCAATACAGTAGTGGACGGCGAGCACCGTACGAGTAAACGATACAGTACGGTATCATACCGGTATGGGCCATTGTATGATATTTTGTGCGATAGTATGGAGGGGAAGGGGAGGGCACATTATTATTGGTGGGGAGGGGTGATGTTGGAGATACAGTAGGGTACCCGTGGTTATTTATTACCTCTGGAAAGTGAATAATTGAATGATAGGCTACGATTCAACGGTGCCTGGCATGCAGAAGATTGTGCGCATTGACTTGTCCAGAAAGCCATCGCAAATTGTATGGGAGGTGATAATCATATGGGGGGGGGGGTGGAGGGAGGATGTTATTTTGTGCCATCCTACTCGTATCTAATGGTCAATCCACCTGGTACCACTTCAGCCATCATCCACCTTCTTTCTTCCTGGCTGCTGCTGCTGCTGTGTTAAAGCTTCCTCGCCCTTCTGACCAGTCTTTTTTTATTTTTATTTTTTATAATTTTCCCTTCGACTGCCGGTACTGGTACCGGTATTTGGTTTATCCACCGTAAGTTGTCACTCCTTCCCTTTCCTTTCCCTCTCACTTCTCTTTTCACACTCTCTCACCTCCCCACCCTCCTCCGTTCATTCGGTCGCTCGCTCGCTCACTATTTTTCCTCACCCACCCCTATAAGTTAACGGTTATTTATGACTTTCATTTGTTGTTCCTAGTTGGCCCGCCATTTTTTTTACGAAAGGGGCGAATCACGCAAAGGGGAAAAAGGGAGGGGAATAATAAAGAAGGATTTCATGAGTTCTCGATACTAAATTACCGTGATTCAACTTGAAAGTCTTTTTCTTTCATTCTTTCATTCCTATTCCATTGTCCGGTTCGACACGGTCTAGCTTATCTCTCTCTCTCCATCCCTCGGAAACGGGGGTCGCTCAGGGAGGACTAGTTTCCAGGCAGAGAAACCACCCAAAGATCTTCCTGCGAGCCAAAAAAGGTCGGTTTTACTCGCTCGCTTCAGTCACTCTAATTTCATTTTATTCCACTTTCGCATGCACACGTTTGCTCTTCCTCACCCCTGGCCCAACCAACGGGTATCCCTTCTCTACCGCACTCAATCCCGCACACACACACATCTTCGCCATTTCCTAAACTCCTTTCCTTTGTTTCCCTCTCTCTCTCTTTCTCTTTCCTTCCCTTTCCCGCCCCATCAACCATAAACCCGCCCACCTCCATCACCAGTACACTCCTTCGCTCATCCTACCCCCCCACCCCCCTCTTCTCCACCTGACTGGTCCAGTCATCTCACGCTCTTTCATTGATTACTTTCTTCCTCGCCGTCGGACGGGTTCCTTCGTTTCCTTTCCCTTTCCCCTTCCTTTTCCTTCCTCCCTCCCTCCCGCTCCCCCCTTCATAGCCCCACATTCATTTTAGTAGATCTTGAATCTGCGGCCGCTCTCTTTTTTCTCCTGTTTTGGCTTCTCTTTTTACCGTTCCCCCATTTTTAATCATTCCTGCCCGAACAGAGACTCGGAAGCCCAACGACATTCTTGACCAGTCATGACTTTGCCGCGCTCGCTCCTCTCCATGTTGCCGCTCGTCCTACTACTTTTACTTCAATCACTCACTGCATCCGCAGCTTATGTTCCAGGTGAGCTGCTACTTTACTTTATATATATATTGTTTGGAGCTGTATGATGTCATGAGCTTTTTTAACTGATTGTTTTCGAATATAGGCCCAGGTCACGATCTCTTCGCACGACAAAACCCCAACTGCGTCAAGGACTGTCTGGTTCCTCCGTGCGGTGGATGTGCTCCGAATCAGTACTGCGCTCTAAGCGTTCAGACGTGCGATGCTTGTCCAAAGGCCACCTGTGCCAACATTCAGAGTGGCGGCGGCGACAGCGACGACGACGGTGGTTCGTCTTCACCATCTGTTGGGCCAATCGTAGGGGGGGTGTTCGGGGGGTTGGCAGCGGCGGGTATTATTGGGTTCTTGCTCTACAGGACGTTTATCAAGAAGAAGAAGAATCAGGAAAGGATTTCGATGGCCGCAACAGCTGCGGAAAAGGAGAACGATTTCGGAATGTTAAAGAGCGCGAGGGTAAGCCCACGTGATGTCTGCTTTTTATATACCATCTTCTTACGATTATTCAGGCTTCAACCCATACCGTTGCTTCGATCGCATCCACCGTTCGTACCCGTGCATCAAACGTCATCCAGATCGCCTACATTCCCGGTGTCACTAATCGCTCAGGACCCTCTACACCATCCCACCTGGTTCCACCTATTCCGCCTCTTCCAATGATGGGCTCACCAACAACATCACAATATCCCCGATCTCCACTGGCTGGCGACTTGCAATTTTCTGCCGACGATATATTACGTGGTTCCATGTACACCGTCAATGATAATAGGTCATCCGTCGCCACGACAATCTATGGCCAGAATGCTGTCGTGTCTCAGCCTAATATTATTCGCGCTGGAAAGGCTGCCGTGGTTACGGTCAAGGGAGGAAGCAGTCTTGCTACATCTATCGCCAGTTCACCATCGTCTACCATTCCACCTGTGCCGGCTTTGTACCTGAATGTCAAGGGCAAGGGAAGACAATCTACATTGGAAAAAGTACCACCGAGTCCAGCCTTCTCTGTTGGATCGACCTTTTTGAACAGGATGAACAGCGCAAAGAAATTGAATACCGACCTACCAAAAGGGGCTATTGGCGAGAATCACAGCACAGCATCGTTCATATACGACTCGGATGATTCGGATGACGATATCAAGCCAGGCCAGCGGATCAAGCGTCCTCAATCAGCGTGCAGCAGCTGTATCACTGACATGGACACCAGCTCACCCTTCTCCGACACCAATTCGTTGGCAGTAGATGACATACCTGGCCCATCCAACTCTGGGCAGCCACTAGCTGGTAATACCCGACGACTATCTCAAAGCTTGGCTCAGCGCCAGTCGAGGACCCTCGATGCCATGGTTGTGTCATCGCAGAGAACGGTTAGTCCATTCGACGACTCGAACTCGATTGAGAAGCAGTGAGTGGTGCAAAAGGGAATGTTTTGTCTTTCTGTCATTTTCTATCGTTCGCACAAGAGGGCTTGCATGCGCCATATGATTCCAATGTTGGTCCCATTACGTTACCCCCCCCCACACCTGTCTGCCTTGATTGAGTGTTTCCTTTTACACTCACCCCGCTACCTACCTACCCTGTCCCGCTAGTTCGGTAGAACACCAAAACAGGCACTTGGGGCTGAAATTCTTCTGTCACTCATTGCATTATATTGCATTACCATCCTTTTGCCACCTGCCTCCTTCCTTCCTATGTTTCATGTATTATTATTTTTACTTTTTACTTCTTACTCCTGGTATTATATACTAGGACTCTTTTAAAAAGCTTGTTCTTCAGAGAATCCCCGTTTGTGTGACAACTGTGGTTCAATGAGATGAACGCTTCTCATTCATTCTTTTTCGTATTCTTTTCGGGCCTTGGTTTGTTTATTTGTTTCATGGGTTTGGGTTGGTTGGGGTGGTTGGGATATTTATTTATTTTTATCTTGCTTCTTTCATTGTGCTGGGAGGGTGGCAGTGTGTGGAGTGGAATAGATTGTTCGTAGTAGAAACTCACGAAGGATGGATGGATGGTGGCTTGGCTTGGCTTGATGATTCGATTCAGTTGGAAGCGGCAAGATTAGCCTTTCTACCCCCCTACCGTACCCATGTGTTTATAAGTAGCGGTGAATCGACATGGTGGTTTTTTTTCTTTCTTCCTTATGTATTGATAGTGCGTGGGAAGAGAAATTCGTATTAGTTCATCTTCTGGGGAAAGGGGGTATATATGTCAGTTTCCCGCAGGTTTCTTTGGGAGTGGGAAATTTGCGGGGTGGGGGCGTAATTGGCACTTTTATGAGATGAGATGAGATGGTAATCTACAATTGTCGGGTCGTGCCATTTGGCGATGGGGTGAGGTGAGGTCCATATCATACCCCCCCCCCAATCTACTCCCTCACTTCCCCCCTAAAAGCTGCAACAACTGGCACTCTCCTAACCTCCCACACATCCTCACTACTCCTACCAACCTTATACCGCCCCGCCTTCTCCTTAAATCTCGCCATGATCATAGCCTTCCTCGCAATAGGGCCAAAACTGCGCGTGCGCATGCAGAATCGCCAATCGGCCGCTTTCTCA
>NW_003298789.1:81795-106298 GCF_000151645.1 Tuber melanosporum
GGTCAGTGAGAGGTTAAGCCGTCCTTGCACATTTATGAGGGGAAGTAGTACATCTCGTCGAAGGCTGTTATGCATGACATTTCGGTTGGGAAGGCTGTTGCTTCTCTTTCGTCCTCTTCCCCTTTGCTTGCGGTGGTGGGCTTTCGCTGGGCAATGGCAGCGGCTTCCGCTTCGAGGTTTGATAGTAGTTCCGATAGTTCTGCGTCTGCCGCTGCTTCGCGGGGGTCCTTCCCTGGGTCTGAGGTTCCACGGAGGCCCATTTTTTGTAATTTTTTCCCGTGGGAGATTGGCGGTTGTGGTCGTGGTCGTGGTCGTGGTCGTGGTTTGTGGTGTAGTTGTGGGATATCGTTTCCCTCTTTCCTTCTTCTCCGCGGCCGGGTAAATGTTTCCGGTGTCCGAGTGATCGGATATGCCCAGGAATTTTCCGAAACTAAGACCGGTGCCAATTGCAGGAAAGAGGGAAGGAGGGAAGAAAATACTCGTGCCATGGTTGTGGCTGGACAGCCACAACCCCCCAAGTTCACTTGTTCACTTTTGGGGGCACTCCACCGGGTGCCCGACAACCCAATACCACTTGACAGCTTAATGCAACTTTGTGGCTCAACAGAGCATTGAGCCACAATATCACTCTGACCCACAATATTACTTTGTGGTTATACTACATATTCAAGTTGAATGGTAATTTGAATCTCAATAGAACCTTAATACTCAATGGTCCATTAAAGGTTAATAGCAATTTGAACTTTAAAATCTAAGATATTTTGTAGTATAAAATAATAGAACATGATTGTAAAATGTTGTCTGATACCATTGATCAATATTCCTATCTCTACTACTGTCCTTTATGCCACCACCACCATCAATTTTACTCCTGAGTTAATGTGTAGAGGCCTACAATGATATCAAAATATGTATTCAAACTACCTTGGTGATTCTTTATAATTTGAAGGCCAATGAGCATGGTCTCAACATTGCTGCAACAGCTCAGGAATATGAAGTACTGGTAACTATATTACGCAGTAGGTGGAATGGACATCAATGATGACAAGCAAGACCAGGAACCAATAAAGCTCTTACAGAAGACTAAGAGCTTGTAGTTTGTCAGTATATTGATCACATAGATACTATAGGTACCAGTGCATAGCTTCAAATAATTACTGGTTGTGCCAATACTGTTTTACAAAATGCCTATAAAGACCCTCTCCTAGCACTAAAGGTCAGTGAGTGCTGGGTCAAGTAATTTTTAAATCACGATCTGGAATATTTTATTCAAAATCAACAGACCATAAATACTAATTGAAAGAATACACACCAACTCAATGAGATACATAACTGGTTTGAGAGATATCAAAGAGTTTATATAAAATACAATATCCAGTCTGATGATACCTATAATTTTGATGAAACTGGATTTCACATTAGAATCGGACCCAATTAATGGATTATTGCCTGAGATCTAACTAGGTAGTCATAGCTTACAAGTTCAATAAATTGGGAACTTGTTACTATATGT
The DNA here is from genome assembly GCF_000151645.1 of Tuber melanosporum. Taxonomy (NCBI): domain Eukaryota; kingdom Fungi; phylum Ascomycota; class Pezizomycetes; order Pezizales; family Tuberaceae; genus Tuber; species Tuber melanosporum. The sequence continues at coordinate 83,309 of NW_003298789.1, forward strand.
AAAACTATCTGTAGTAGTGGAACAATATTACTTCTAATTGTAACCAGTATGCATACTCGGTTAAGAATTTTGTTTTATATTTTGTTTTAAGTATTGCTCTAATACTTGGTTTGTTTTAAGTTTTGCTTGATACTTGATTTTGTTTTATGTTTTGTTTTAAGTATTATTTTAATACTTAAGTTGTTTTACTAAAGAGTATTACTTGATATGTTTGATTAGTTTTGTTTATGCTAGACATAAACAGATTTGTGTATTTAAGACCGCCTGATTCTATAATGGAATAGGCAGACTTTAACAGACAGTATTTCGATATACTTGGTTGAATAGTTACTCTTTAGTTTTCTCATACACTGTCAGGAAGTGGCTTGGCATGGAGAAAGTTTTCACATGACTCATGATTATGAGTCATAGGTATCTTATTGTTTTACTCATATGACTTATTGGAGTTATATGAGTTATTATATTATAATTTGATATGTTTTATACATGACTCAATTATGAGCCAGGGACATATACTTGGTGAGTATGCCTTACAAGTATGCCTTGTGGGTATGTCTTGTATATATGATTTATATTTTACAAAGGACCTAGTTATGAGGTCATGGGTTTCGTGCATGTGACCACTTTGGGTCATATGACTTGTTTATTGTGTTATAATTGGTTTTTAAGTTTTCGCACATGACCTTGCTAAAAGGTTATGGGTTTTGCACATGTGACTACTTTGGTCATATGATTAGTTCGTTATGATTTGGTTTCAGGCATGTAACCACTTTGGATCACATGACTTGGGGCGAGAAGAGCATTATAAAAGGAGGCTAGTAAAGCTGAGGAGGATAGGCTGTTCACGCTTTATTCTAAGTACTTTCCTCATCCTTGCCTTTACTCCGCCTCAGTGGTAAGCTTCCATGCCCACGATGATTTTTTTTACCAGGCAGTTATTTGGGTTTGCCTAGTATCCTGGTGATTATGATTGTCGTGTGGTTGAGAACTTGTCTATTTGTTTGCTTCTCATTTTGGCACTTGCTGGTTATCTCATAAGGCTGACACTTCGAGCTATTCATCACGGTCGCTTACAAGCTCTTTTCGGTACGATGTCTTCAGCTTTCTGTCTATCGTCTACTCTCAAGTTTCGTGTTCAATTGAGGAGATTGAATATTGTGTTTAAGGGGATTACTAATGTCATTTTTTGGACCAGCTCATGTATCTTGTTGAGTTTTAATAGAGTTCTTAGTTGTTGCGATACATAACGCCCATAGGGTCATTTGATGACTGTCCCAAGTCCTCAAATCATCATACAGGGCACATCAACTTTTAGGAAGTAGGAGCCTCGCTGGCCCTGCCCTTCTTTGTTACTCTACTTTTCTACAGTCGGAATCCTATGATGTTGTTTATCACTATTCCTTTGGAGTTTTTGTACTTATGACATTTATAGTGGTTCAGTCAGTTGTCTCCTTCTCACTTCGGTAGGGATGGCTTTGATCCAGAAAGTCTTTACTCCCTGGTGTGGCTTTCATGGCTGTCAGAAATAGTGTGGGATGATTGGCTACTAGACACTCACGTTGTCTGTATATTGGGGTGGTTTGGTTGTGGATTGTAGCTGGCAGCCTGACCTATTACAAGTAGAGCCTACCTTTTGTTTGTCTGCTACTGTGTATTCGCCTCCCCCCTTCCTGTTGCATTGGTTGGGGATACCTTTTGCCCATTATTTGGTCTGTGCCTTCTACTGGACCTGTGGGGCTGTTTTCGGATAGTTCTGCCTGATTCTTTCCCTGCTCGGCTGGACTTCAGTTCGGCTGAGTTGGATAGTATGGCTAGTGCCGGTGCCTTTGGATGTTGGTGCTGCCTCTTTTGTAGCTCCTAACTGTAGCTAGTAGACCCTAAGTGGCTAGCTTTGTCAGATGTGGGACTCTGTTAGTATGATCAAGACTAGTGACTGCCTGGCTGTATTGGGTATAGGCTATCCTGTAGCTATGGACGGTTGATATGTCTGAGGGGCTGAGAGGACTAGAGGGTCCTGTGGCATCTGGTGTATTGGACTTTGGAGAGCTGATTTGGTTGGGGGGTGGTAATTGCCAAGGTACCGGTCAGGCCCTGGGTTTGGAGGGACGAGGTTCTAATTTAGGGGTTTCTAGAGGCCCCTGATGGTTATAATGAAAGTGGCTGAGTCCGGCAAAGCTTTTTGAAGGACAGGGTGGAATGATGGCCACCCGGTGTGGATAGTGTGTTATGACCGCCTGATGGAACTTATTTGAGCCTTATGTGCTGAGTTTTGTGGAGTTTATTTGGTTTCTATAGTTGGCTACAGGTATACCAGGAGGAGGCAAGTTACCACGGATGGGAGATAGGCTCTACTGACCATCACGGTCTGTCATTACCTCTATGTATTTCATTTGTTTATTGCATTTTGTTTGAGGAACAGGCAGTGGGTACAGGTCCTCCTCACCGGTGTGCTCTTCAGAGGAAATTGGCAAAGTGGATTCATAGGGTAGACGGTCTAGCATGTGGGTGCAAGAGGTAGACATATTAGTCACCACCTTTCTGCTATTGTATCGCCTGTAGGTTTAGTTTGTTTGTTGGTTTTCTTTTGTGGTAGATAGGCTGCAGGACAGTTTTCAGATCAAGTGGTAGTAATTTATATTTTTTGGTTTAGGAGCCTAGTTGGGTTGGTCTTTTGTTTAGGTTTGGCTACACCTAGGGCAGGTTGGCTTCATACCAGAGGGACTACCAACTTGGAGTAGGGAGAACACTGGGTTCTTTGATGGTCTTGTAGTTAGTTCTCATATAGGCATGCCTCAGGACTGGTAGGTACAGAGCTGTAGATCTGGTTAGCTTAGGATTAGTGGTATACCAGTTAGCAGTATCCCTGTACTGGCTGGGACTTGTCGTGTGCCAGTGTTGGTAGTACGAGTTTAAATAAAATTAGATTGACTTCTAAGTACTTTCCTCATCCTTACTTTCACCTAGTCTCGGAAGTGGGCATATTAATACTTTACCTGATTTTGCTCGCAATAAATACTTCATCTACAGTTACTTGTTTTTATTTTTCATTTTGGGTGGTCAGTTAGAAGTAGTTGTTCTCACTTAGAAAATACTTTAGTGTAAGATATTCATGCTCTAGTCCTAGTAATCACTGAGTGTAGTCTTGGGCGAGGATGGTGTCTTCGACAGCCTCCTTCTCCATAGATTCTCCCCCTCATTTGAGGATGTCATCCCCTATTTGGTTCAACTCCAACCCTTCCTTCTTGTTTAAGACCACCCTTGTGGTCTTGTCTCTCACGCCTGCCACTGAGGCTGACCGTAGCCTCATCTCTACAATTACACAGTCCTACATTGTACCCAAAGAGGAGTTTAGTTTCTAACAGTTTTATCACTGTCACAGATGCCAAGATGCGGTAAACCCACAGTATAATTAAGAGGTTCAGTAAGTGGTTACTGAAGAGACCATTGTCATGATGAAAGAAGTAGAAGTTTTCGTACAGGGTTTTCTAATAGGGAGAGGCTGTTCAGCCACATGTGGCTTGAACAAAAACTCTACCACAGGACTCTTCATTTAGTTCAACTCTGACCACAGCTTGGAATACTCTCCAGTCCCTAAACCCTTTTCTCCTAACGATTCTCAGACTATTATCCCTGAGTCGTATCTCCTTCTAGCCAATGGCAACTCAACTACTACTACGGTTGAGGCCAGTTCTTAGTCCACTACCCCACTCCACACTGTGGCTGCTAAGAACAAGGTACTCAGTTTCCTCCATCAGAGCTCTGTTTATCAGACCGGCTCCTCTACCCCCTTCTTCCAGACTAGCATGTCATCTGGCGAGAGGACCCTTTATGAAACCAAGAAATTCAAGCTGGATAACTCTAATAATGAGGACTACAATCCTCCTGCCCCTGAGATACACCACCATACATGGTCAGCATTTCCAACCAAACGATCTCCTGCCCTTCTCCCTGGCTCTTAGTTTTTAAAAGCCATCAACATTGATGAAGTATGAAAAAAACAAATTGTTCTCACTCTCCCTGGCTTGCCCCTTGATGTTCATTATAGATGCTTAGACATCTATCCCCTTGTGGTACTCCCATCAACTATCAAGGCCACACTCTATTCTCCATTTGTGCTAGTGACCAAGGATGTCCTACCCACATCTGAGATGTGAACCAGGGACACCCCAATAGGCCTGGACAATAGACGATACTACAAGGTAATGCGTTTGGGCAATAGTATCCATGCCTCTTCTCAGGTAATGGCCTTGTTACTTCTAGCCTTTGATGAACAGTGGGTATTTTCTCCTAGCAGATACTTAGAAGATTCTTTGGGGATCCCACATGACAGCCAGACCTCAGTAGAGGTTTAGCTCCCAGATACCCAGCCCGAGGCTGCCGACACTACTCTAGCTCAGGCAAACTTGATCATAGTGGGTGTCTGCAAGATGCTAGAAGCTGGTAGGACCCCCTCCCCTAAACTCCACTCGAGTAGTGTAATTGTGTCCATATTCGAAAATTTGAAGGACATCCACTGTGGCAACACCCAATCCCTCCTCTCCTCGGAGTCTGGGTCACCAAAATGCAGCAAGACAATAGAGTCTAGATATAAAAACTGGACCAAGAGGTAAAAGTGCTGACTAAAGGTTTCAAGAGTACAGCAGGATACACCCTGTATGCACATAAGAAGACCAAAATACCTGTCAACGGACAGGGAATGATAGCAACAGGAATAGCTATTAGACTACTATCAGGTACCTATAGACGAATAGCTCCCAGTGGTAGTCTTGTAGTCAAATATTGACTTATGACTAATACTGGTGTGATCGATGCTGACTATACAGGTGAAATTAAGGTGGACCTGGCCAACCTAGCTCAAGAGGACCTCAAAGTCTAGAAGGGCGATCAAATCACTCAATTGATCATTAAAAAACTCAATGATAAAGAACTGTATGAAGTGTATCAACTGGATGATACCATAAGAGGAGAAAAGGGGTTTGAAAATACAGACCAAACCCAGCTTGATATAACAACAATGATAGAGATCAAAGAGATCACTGTACAGGTCTTCGGACAGTACTATTAAAGAGAAAATACCACAGGAGTTCTCAAATGAATATACCAAGACAAAAATGCCATCCTAGCAAAAATCCATATCAGCGCTAAGCTAGCAATCTAAGATAGAAAATACAAAAGCAAAAAGAGATGGAAAGAATTAATTCCAAAAGAATATTCTCAATTCACGAACCAATTCCTAGAAGAGGAAGCCACTGGGCTACCACCCAGAAGACTAGGAATTAACCATGAAATTCAGCTGAAAAGGATGAAAAGATGGAAAAATCTAAGGAAATTCCCTACAAAAGGTTGTACCCACTGGAAGAAGCAGAACTTGAAGAACTCAGAACATACAACGAGTAAAACCTGAATAGAAGATGGATCAGAGACTCCTTCACATCAGGAGGATCTTTTATACTATTCATCAAAAATAAAGAGGGACAGATGAGATTCTGTGTCAACTATAGAGTTCTCAATTCAGTTATCAAAAAGGATTGGTATCTACTACCCTTGATTGGAGAAGCATTAAACGGACTATGATTAGCAAAATACTTCATCAAACTGGATATTAAAGATGCATATCATAATATATGGATCAATGCAGGAGATGAATAGAAAACTACATTCACTTTAAGATGTACAGTTACTCGGCAGAAGTATTCATAATCTGAGACAATGTTTAATTGCAGTTACGCCATATAGTGTGGCAGTGCTGGTGGGGTTGTCAACAGCTGTGCATGCGCACAAGATCAAGTTCACAATTAACAACCATTGACACCTTTCAACATTCAATGGTCAATTGACCTGCCATAAATTAAACTAGCTAATATTTTGTATAATCTCTCCTTGCTTCTAAAACTGCAGCCACCCTATCAGGCATTGATTTTCAAAACTTCTCAAAAAACTCCTCAGGAATTGTCTCCTAAACTAATGGTAATACATGTGCAAGTCTTCTCCTAATAGCCTCTTTTCCTCCTAGAGTATCTGCAATTCTTGGATACTGCTGGTGCAATCACTTTTTAAGCTCAACCCATACATGCTCAATAGGATTTAAATCAGGGGAATAAGAGAGGTGGTCCACAACCTCAATACTGTTTCTCTCCAACCAATCCATAACACTATATGCCTTGTGAACAGGAGCATTATCTTGCTGAAAAAGAACATCTTCAAGTTGTATACCAAAAAAAAAATCATTTGATGAATAACAGGAAAAAGATATCTTCTTAAAAGTCTAACATACCTGGTCTTATTGATAGTTTGAGTAATAGAAACTATTAGACCTTTTCTTTTACCCTAAAAGTACCTCTAAATCATAAGCGAGATTCTCTTATCCTTCTCCTCTGGGTGTATACAATCAGCCAACTACTTCTCTGCAGGTTCTCTGAATACCCATTATTGCTTTAGATTTTTGGATTTCTCCACACTGCACTCATCACTCCAAATCATCCATTTAAAATCCTCAGCTGTCTAGTCCCTATGAGCTGTAGCCTATCTCAATCTCTTAGCCACAAGATCAGGCTTTAGCTTAGGTCTTGACTTGGCTATCTATTTTTTAATATTTGCTTCTCTGAGTACCCAGTCCACTATGCAGGCAAATTTAGTAGACAATCATATCCAGTCACTCCGGGTAGCACAAAGAGTTACCAGTATCAAGAGAAACACCAGGTGCATAGCAATCCTTGAAGATGTATTTGGTCATTTTCTGGTTGGACTTGGCTGCCTGTATAATTGTGCAATGCTGTTGACTACTCAAAATGGGGGTGAGACTAGGGCGAGGGAGATTTTCAAGAGATTGGCATTGTCATACCCAGACAAGAAAGCTCTTAACTGTTGTCCATAGATGTCTAATAATTTGAGCCACCAAGGCAATATTCCAGAGGCAGTCGAAAAAGGTGGTTATCATGCCCTTCTCTGCAAGGCTCATTTCTCTTCAGGTGGTTTTAGGTGGGGGTCTTTTTTTTACGGTATACTTTGTATTTCCAGAACACTTAACTATTGGTAAAAAAGGTAGAGGAAATTAACAAATTAATTAAAAAAAGGTAAAGGAGGCTTCAGTGGGTGGAGATTTGTGAATGGTCATGGTCACGATGGGGTGAATAGTTACGATCAATTTTACATTTCGTCGAAAGATGGCATTTTAGCAAGGCAGCTTAGTCATCTGAGACCGGTTTCATGAACACTTCTGCCAAGTGACTGTAGAATGTTCGAATACCTGGTTATGCCCTTTAGGTTAATCAATACACCAGCTTTATTCCAACTATGGATTAACAAAAAACTTAACAAGTACCTCGATATATGTTGCATCATATACCTGGATGATGTACTCATCTATTCAGAAGATATGCAATAACATCTGAAGGATGTTAACAACATCATGGCTGCAATACAAGAATCAGGAATGAAGATTAAACTAATGAAATGCAAATTGTATAAGGAAGAAACTGAATACCTCAAATTCAATATCAATCGAAACAGAGTCAAAGTCGACCCAGTTAAGACTACAGCCATATGGAACTAGGTGAAATCTAACAACAAAACGGATATTCAGTGCTTCATGGAATTCTGCAACTGTTATCACAGGTTCATAGAAGGATTTAGAAGGATTGCTAAACTACTCTATAACCTAATGAAAAAAGACAAGAAATGGGAATGGGGAGAGATGGAACAAAACACATATGATAATATCAGGACACACGTGATATCGGTACCAATACTGGTCTATTTTGACCCAAACTGAAGAACAATGATTGAAATAGATGCCTCGAAATAACTATACTTAAGCATACTGTTACAATAGTGCGAAGATGGAAAATAGAGGCCAGTGTCTTATCAATCCATGACAATAACTCCAGCGGAATAAAACTATGATGTTACCAACAAAGAACTATTAGCAATAGTTCAAGCACTGAAAGAATGTTGGAGATGTGTTTTGAACAATGACTATTCAGTCAAGGTTCTCACTAATCACAAGAATCTAGTCCTATTCATAACTACGAAGGAATTGATCGATTACTAAATACGATAGATAGAACACTTCAGCAAATACAACTTCAAACTTGAATATCGATCAGGCAAGGAAAGTGAAAAACCAGCTGCTCTTATACAGATTACAAGTGATAAACCACAAATAAAGAACGATGGACGAATAAAACAAAAGATATGACCCTTGTTGCTAAAAACTTACTCTGTGGTAATAGAACTCATCGAACTCACCTGGAATAAAGAAAAAGGAATCAAGAAGGCAAATTAAAAAGATAAAACGATCAAGACAATAAAGGAATCGTTGAAAGAAGGAAAAAAGAAAATGAAGGAGATTACACTAGGTTTATGACAATGAAAGAATGGGAATCTGTAGTATAACGGAAAGCAATAGATTCCAGAAAAAGAAGAGATAAGAACGAGTATTATACAACAATATCATGATGTCCAGATGGTAAGATGTAGAGGAATGGCTAAAACTATGAAATTCATCATGAAGTCATTCTATTGATTAGGATTGCTTGAAGATGTCAAAAGATATGTCAACAAATGAAAACGGCTAAATAGGCATTCTATAGATTACTGAAATCAGATGAAATTCGTGAACAACCTTGGAAAATAATTCCTATGGATTTCATTATGGACCTACCTCCATCAAAATAATATAATAGCATCTTGGTAGTAGTGAATCGTCTGATCAAAATGAGTCATTTTATTCCATTCAAAAGGAATATGAATGCGAGGAATTTTATCTGGACATTTTTCCAAGAGGTCTTCAGACTGCATGGCCTTCCAAAAAATATCATTACCAATTAAGAAACACTATTCATATCAGGGCTATGGAAAATAGTAACTGGAGAAATGTGTATACAGAATCAGCTGAGTACTACATTTCACCTGCAGACCAACAGTAAACAGAATGGGTAAATGCTATACTCGAGTAATACCTATAGGCCTACTTCAATTATCAATAGGATGATTGGTATAAGCCACTATTAATGGCCAAATTCAGATACAACAGCGGAAAATAAGAAGTGATAAGCACCATACCATTCTTTACAAATTACGGACAAAATCTGTAGAGTCAGGCCACAAATCATATGATTAGTAGTATAATAGTAGATAAAACGAATATAGAGAAATTATACAAAATATTATGATATAAAATGAGTCAAGCACAGCAATGGTAAATAGAAAGAACAATACAATAAATATTGAAAGCCCCATCCCAATATACAGTCTGGAGATATGGTGTGGTTGCTACCACGCAATATTCATACAACATACCCATTAAAGAAATCAGACTACAAGAAAATTAGACCATTCCACATCTCACTCCTTGAACTATACAATAACAACAGTTTCCCTCACAAATAATTATTCCTCCTCTTCCAATCAAACTAGATGGACAACCAGAATACGAACTTGACAAAATAATCGATTCCTGCTTCTTCCACCGTCACCTCCAATACAGAGCCAAGTAGACCAGTTATTCACCTGAGTATGATAAAGCTTGGTACTACGCTGCCAACTTCGAAAAAGTACAAGGTGCTCTCTCAACCTTCTACTTATGATACCCAAGCAAGCTCGGCCCAGGTGACGATCACATTCAATGATAAAGGCAAGGAAACCAGTCCTGTGTCCTTCCAACCACACGAAGGCTGGGATGATAGCCCCCAACACATCACACTGACAAGCCCCAAATACTCATTCATGGAGCCAATGGACTAAGAACTCAAGGAATGAGAAGAGAAAGCAAAGAACGTACTGAGTTAGACAGTGTGCTACAACAACTGATGTCCTATACACTATGGAGACAAGTAAAGCTTGAGATAGGTCTCAAGAGAATACCGAAAGCATGGTCTGTACCAAGACTATGCCTTAAAGTACTAGAAACAGTGCTTCAACAACACATGCAAAATGCACAAGACAAAGAAAATTACTGTGAGATATTACCTGCAAAAAGATAGAACAAAGAAAGAGTTAGAAGGAAAGAACACTAGCAGAAGGCATAAGGCCTCGAGGAAGAGGCCCAGGGAGGGGGGAGCCTAAAACTCATCAACAGAAATAGAGTGGTACGTTAAAAGCCTACACAGGCAGATCAGAGGACTCTGTGAACAACTTGGCTAGGCAGAGGCCACAATTTCAGCAAATGAAAAATTGATCACTAAGCTGAGACAGATGAACTACAATCAGCAATACACAATTGAAATAGTGAACCTCATCTTAGAATTGGTGAGGATAAGATGGCAGACAGCTAATGACAAGTTCAATAGACTTCCAAGATCTATGCATACAGCTGGACAGTTACTATTAAAGCTTAAAGAAAAATCCTGATAGGACTCAGGTTTAAGGGGAGAGGAGCTAAAATTACATACGTGGCTTAGCATGGAAAGGGTTTTCACATGACTCATTATTATGAGTCATAGGTATATTATTGTTTCATGCATATGACTTATTCAAGTCATATGACTTGTTATGTTATAATTTGATATGTTTCATACATGACTCAATTATGAGCTATGAGACGTGTACCTGGCGAGTATACCTTACAAGTATACCTTGCGGGTATGCCTTACGCATATGATTTATGTTTTACATATGATGTAGTTATGAGGTCATGAGTTTCACGTATGTGACATCTTTGGGTCATATGACTTGTTTATTGTGTTATGATTGGTTTATGAGTTTTTGCATATGACCTTGCTACGAGGTCACGGGTTTTGCACATGTGACTACTTTGGGTCACAAGACTTGGGGTGGGAAGAGCACTATATAAGGAGACTAGTACGGTTAAGGAGGATAGGCTCTTCCCACTTTGTTCTAAGTACTTTCCCTACTTATTACTTTAATAGATATAAAAATACCTTTACACTCTTTATCATTATTACTACCTTTATTGCTATTACAACTAAGAAACTCTACATAAAGTAGAGTTAGAAAAAGCTATGATAGGTATTATCGATAGAAGACAGCAGTCTTGTACTATCCGTAATGGAGGCATAAGGCCTAGCGCTATCGTACAGCTAAATGAAGAAGTGAAGAAGAAAAGAAGTATTGTTCCTTGTAGCCAAAAACTAACTATCTAAATGGGGATTGTTACATACACCTTTTTGAAGCCTCATTTAATTTGCAACTCTCACCTCCTCTCCAGTAGAGCAGGCTACCTGTCAACTATCTTACCTTAACCTGAAACATGCTTAGCACTTTGCAAATATGTTACACTAATGATAATTGGCTCTAGTATTATTCACCAAGAGTCTTAATACAAAGCAACCCCAATACCTGATAATTACCTTGTTAGTACCTCTATAACTGGATACAATAATGACTACTTAACAATGAAGTCGTTCATATACTTTGAACAATATTCATTACTGAAATGAGCTGACAGTCATAAACTTTTAATTCTTGATGGATTTGGCTCCACTGTACATAGGAGTTTCTGGATTATTGTAACAAGCACCAAATTGTAGTATTTTGTCTTCTTACACATACCAGTCACCTCCTTCAACTTTTGAATGTTGTTGTTTTCTCACAGTTTAAGCATTACTACTCAGAAAGTGTTGAAGCTACTACATGTACTCATTGTTATGACCTCAATAAAGTTAAGTTTCTAGATAGAATTGATTCAATTCGTCAATAAACATTTAAGCTATTAACAATTTGATCTGCATTCTGAGCTATGAGATTAATACCATATAATTCCAATATTGTTACATTCTAGTTACGAGAGTCTGTTGTTCCTACAACTTTAAGTTTGCAAGAAACTCAACCTTCAGAATCACTATCAACAATTCCACTTATAATTCCAATCCTAAAAAGACAAGCTGAAGACCTATTAGAGAATGCTGCTGATTTATTACCAAGCTTTCAAAACCATCTAAAGTGAGTACTTCAAGGTGGTTTAATTCAGGTACAGTCTAGTGTATTAGCTATAGAGCAATTGAAACATACTTGTACTGTTAAACAAGCCAGTGCTGTAAAGAGAAAAGCAAGTAGTAGAAGACAATTACGAAGAGGAGGCGTTTCATATGCTGGTGATGCAAGGGAGATATCATAGTAAAGAGGAGGGAGGATGAGGAGTTGGAGAAAGCAGAGAAACAATTACCAAGAGCTCAAAATGCAATGAAAGAGGCCAACTAAGCTTCCAGGAAGCCTTTCCTGGATAAAATAAAAGCTAGTGCAAAAGCAAGGCAGGTTATGAAAGCTTATAAGAGCAAAATATGTAAGAGAATAGTAATTTCTATTAAGAAACAAATAAAATGTGGTAAAATAACAGTATATTAGATAATAAAATACAGCATTTGTTGTGCTATAAGGTTATATTGAACCTCAATATACAATACAGCCACAAAGTGATATTGTGGCTCCATCCTCTGTTAAGCCACAAAGTTGTGTTGAGCTGTCAAGTGGTGTTGAGTTGTCGGGCACTCAGTGGAGTGCCCCCAAAAGTGAACAAGTGAACTTGGGGGGGGGGGGTTGTGGCTGTCCAGCCACAACCATGGCATGAGTATTGACGCAAGCTACGGGGGAGCGCTTTGAAGCATCTAATATAGCTCGGTGAATATTAAAGACAGGCGGGAAGGTGCTTATTCCCATCACTTCCTTTATTCCATCCCCGCTCCTCTTCCCCTCCTCCCTTCCACCTCCCCACTTCCCATCCCCACCCCCAATTCCAATTCTTAACCAAATAGCAATCCAAGCTCCACCACAATGCCTCCAAAAACAATCCTCATCAATATTGAAGGTCCCCCCCGCCTCCACCCCCCCCCCAAAAAAAAAAAATTCAGCCAGTTAACAAACCTAGGAACCATCTGTCCAATAACCTTCGTAAAAGAGATCCTATTCCCCTACGCCCTTGCCGCCCTCCCGGGCTACCTCTCGAAAAACTGGACCACGACAAACCCCCTGATAGCTGCTTTCCCCATAGCCAACACCACGACCCCCGCAGCCCTCATCAATTATGTACAAGCACAGACAATCCAGGATTCCAAATCCCCCGCTTTAAAGGCCCTCCAGGGCCACCTCTGGCGGGCCGGGTACGAGTCCGGAGAACTCGTCGCCCCGATTTACCCCGATGTGCTCCCGGCTGTACGCGCATGGCGCTCGCAGACTCCCCGTGCTGTGAGGGTGTACGTGTATTCCAGCGGGAGTGTTAGGGCCCAAGAGTTGTTTTTTCACTACTCGTGCGAGGGGGATGTTAGGGGGTTATTCGATGGGTTTTTCGATACGAGGGTTGGCGCGAAGGTTGAGGCGGAGAGTTATCGGAAGATTCTGAGAGAGTGTGAAGAGGGGGGGGAGGGGGAGGGCTGGGTCTTTTTGAGTGATCATGTTGGGGAGGTTAGGGCTGCTATGGAGGCTGGGATGATTGGTGGGGTTGTCGTGCGTGAGGGGAATGCGCCACTTAGTGAGGAGGATAAGGTGGGAATGTGGGTTATTGGGGGAGGATTTACAGAGGTTACGGAAAAGTTGTTTGCTGAATAGGTGGAGTCGGTGGGGTATATTTCCCTTCCCACAGGGTGGTAGTGATGCGCTATCAATTGCGAGTGGCAGTGTTACCGAGTGACTCTACGTGAACAACTACTCCACTCCCACCAACCGCCTAAGGTTCCAACCCATCGGATCTAAAAGAGACCCAAAGGTTTTTATTTTGTGCTCACTTTCGATAAAGAACGCAGTGCCGGACCCAACAAACCAACCGGCCAATTCTCAACACCAAGGAAAAAAGTAGTGCATAGTGTTCTAAAACAAACATTTTCGTCCCCATCCAGAGCTCCAATTCAGCACACCTCCAGTCTCCACCAATTCGGCATTAAAATAGCATTTACCTGTTCAATTCTGTGCCTTTTTTAATGTCTGCTCGGCACCCGTTAGTTCATTGAATCTCGTAAACATAGCAGGAGGGACAGTAAGGTGAACTCACCACTTGAGTGTGAATTCACTTAATCGACCGAAGCCATCAAACCAGTCCTCTGCCACGACACGCCATCCACCCCCCCCCCCCACCAGTGGCAACACAGTCACCGCGAGAGCGGTGACAATGCAGCCGTTCGCGGGACGCCCTCAGACCAGTGCCTGGAGATACATCCTCGCGCTTATTTGCGAGGGAACAAAACCATCAATCTACCCCTTATCAGCCACTGCAGCTTGTAACAAGTTGTGTGTGTCAGGAGGGGATATGCTAACCATCGTAGTATTCGTCCTCGTCATCAATATCAGCAAGTTGTTCAAAGTTGACCTTGTACCTAAGCATTGCGCCAATGCCACCAAAGCCCTTGACAAACTGATTGCCTTCTCCGGACCTGTCGGATACGAATTCGAGATTTGCACCAAAATCCTTGTACTTCTCCGCTAGCCATTCCAGGAAGGAGATTTGTTCCACGATTTCCATCTCTTGGCCCGAACCCTTGTCCATGAACTGTTGCCGGTTCTGTTCCTGAAGCTTGGTGGTGTGAATAATTACCGGGGCTCCACTGGAGGGCTTGAGGGTCCAGCGAGTTATGTCAAGATTCTCGAACACGATGAGAGCTAGAGTAAGGAAGGAAATGTTAGCCTTTGCTCTGTTCCTTTTGACCCCGAGGGAGCGGCTTAGGCTGGGCGGGGTATTGTGCACTTACTCTCGCAAGCACCGAGCTCTAATGCCTTCAAGGTATCGTCGACACCATAGCAGATCCTCCCGCTATCCTGAGAGATCTCGTCAAAGTACCTGCCAATCAACTTCTTCTCCTGAATAAATTTGACATTGCTGAGCGTCTCGGATGCCAGCTCGATAGCCTGATTAAACCCATTTTCCCCACCATACGAAACGTCAACAACCTTGATGATCTTGGTCTGCAACCTCTGATCGAACAGCTCACTCTGGGCAAGCTCGGACTTGAAATCTGCCGACCCAGCAAGAATCAAGCCGGAAACGTTAACCTTGTCAGCGGTGATGAAGTTCTGCACGGCCAACTCGGCTACTTTCCGAACGTAGTTGTGTCGTTTCTCTTCCCTGAGACGGGCAAAACGAAGTGCAGATTGACCACCACGGCCGTGCTTCTTCGGGAGATCGACAGAGAACTTGTGAACAATGTCCCGCGTGTTACCGCTAAGAGTTCCGAAAAGAGCACCATTACCGTCCATCACGATGAAACCGAACTTGCTGTCGGATTCAAGGAGCTCCGACAGAGCTTCGGTGTGGAACTTGTTGTCGCAGAGATACAGTGAGGTGTTGATTGGCTTGAAAGGTTCGAAATCTATGTTAATCTTGCGCTCCTTGCCCTCACTCGTGATTATTTCGCCACAGTAGACCACCAGTCCGTTCGGTGGGACCCTGGGGTACAACTTCAAACGTTGCTGGGTCGAGGTGATGGCGGACAAGACGGAAAGACGATTGACTCTGGATTTGATATTAGAGGCGGTGCCCTACGGAGTAAAAAGAAAAAGAGCAAATTAGCGCCTGTGTCTGGGGCAGACCCTGCAAAGTTCCAAACAATGTTTGTAAGGGAAAAATATGAGGTTGTACTAACATATTCTTCAGCCAACATCTTTGCAGCCCGAGAAATCTGATCCTTCGGCGGAATGATGAGGGAAATCATGCTTGTACCATTGCCCCTCGCCTCGGTAAGGCGCTTAATGAGCTTCTTAACCTATTCGTCCAATCAAAGTGCCTTAGCCTGAGGAAAAGTTCTCGGGAAAAAAAGGGAAAAAAACTGTTTCCCCTCTGTCCCCTTCTTCTTACCACGTTCAGCAGAAAAGAAAAGAAAAGAACTGCCATACATACCTTCCAGATCTCAATGTTCTTCTCGGCATCGTTTGCCTGAGCTTGTGACATTTCGAAGTAAATTCGCGAAGCCAAGCAAGGGGAAAAGGGGGGAAAGTATAAAAAAAATTCGTACTCCAAACAAGCCAAGTGATTTGTTTGGAACTTTTTTTTTTGGAGCGACGAAGGGAGTGAGTGGATGGGGGGTTGATATAGTTTGTAAAAGTGAGAGAGCAAGAGAGAACTGTGGAAGTGAGTGGGAGGGGTATTGGTGGGAGACTGCGTAAAGTTGGGTCTTCTCTTGGCAGACAGAAGGGCCGAAAGACAGTGGGAAAAGGTTCTCTTTGAGCCGAAGACAAATGATTGTTAGCAATACGATATAACATCATAACTGCCGGTGCATACCTTGCTGTACGGTGCTGTACGAGTACTCCACGTACCGTACCGTACTAGTACAGTAACTTGCTGCGCTGTGCTCGTAATACTCGTACAGGTACAGTGCTCGAGTACTGATTCAATGAGGGAGGGCTACCGGTATTCCACCGGGCCGGAGCTTTTTTTACACAGAGCAATTTCAGCTGGGCCTTGGGAATGCTCAGCGTGTTTGAGGAGCCTTCTCGTGGTGATGGCTTCATGGCCTTAACGATCGCTACAGTGTCAGTATTGGATTGCAGAACTCGTACTCGAGTACACATTCTCCCACCAACTCCCTGTGCTCATAGCATTGCTCACAAATCTACGCTAACAATATGTCGCATTACTGTACTCGTACTCGAGTAAGCATACACCCAGAGTCAAGTTGCTGACAACCAATGCTCTGTCTCGGTCAGGTTTAACTCCTCCTTACCCGATGTAGCAAAGAGAAAGAGGAGCTCTCCCCCCTTTTCTCTTCCATCCATTCCTCCATCCGCGCAAGGCTCCAAACTGCCCTCTCCCTCGTTCCCGACAAGCTCCTGCTTTCCTCCCACAACACAAAGGAAGAATGCGACGGGATCTTGACAGGTTTGAACGAGATCTACAGGGTTAACCCTACTCGTACCGCCGCCCAAACGAATGACTTTTATGTGACTAAAATTTAATGATGACACGGTAATGATGATGGTGGCGGGGAGGGGTGAGCGTGAGTGTGAGTGAGGCTTAAAATGAGCCCTCACTCCTTCAGGGGAAGGAGGGAAGCTACACCTTGCAGTCGTATTATTATAGAGAGAGAGAGAGAAACGGAAAGCCTGTATGATATTATCATAGAAGCTTGAATAATTGAACCGTGTGCTTGCTCCCTAATCAAATCATTTTCCCACATCCCATCTATCGTAATCATGATAAAATTTCTCAAGTTTGAAGCATTTCAGGGAAAGTCAGATATAGTCTATCTAAGGCCCTGTTTGGTAAGCAAGAAAAATTGAGATTTTTTCACAAAAAACCCCCTATCATAGTATTTCGAGAAGTTAAATATTTTTATAACATGTTGTGTATATATAATATTATCCCACCAATGGTGCATATCAAAACATGAGAATTTTTGCTTTTCTAGACCCCCATTTCATACGAAAAAAAACATATGGTCTATGATACCGGTATGTATGAGCCTGGTGAGGTTTGAGAGGAATACCCTATCATAGGTCAGCTACAGGGCACATGGAAAATACTAACTAAGCGGATATCATAAGATTTTATCATAGAAAATAAAAATCTATAGCGTTGCCAAACACCAGTTTTTATAGAAAAATGCCATTTATCATACTTTTTTTTTTCAGAATAATAATATATTGCATTTTTCAACTTTCGTTGCAAATACTTCTAAATCAACGGGGCCTAAATAGTGGTGAAAAAAAGAAAATAGTATTACTGTAAAGTGGCAATTCTCCTGGCAAGCCATGCAGGGCTCCCCCATCTTATCTTTCTATCGTGTGAACTAGGGGCCCAGTTAACTTCTTGCAGGAATAACATGGCCCCGCTAAAGCAGCATAATTCTCAACGCTTTCATTTTTTATTGCCCTAATTCCTTGCATGGGTTTAGGTTAATGGTCCTCATCCTTACTCTGCTCGGTTTTCTAACTGCTGTCATACGATAGTATGTATGATATGATAAGGTCCGGAACCTGGAATGCTCGAGTGCCCGATGTTTCTCTTGGCATAGTTGTATCGAAGTTTGCACGAGAAAGCAAAATCTCTCTACTAACCTTAACTGCTCCGCTCGCACATACCTCCGCCCACAGTGGACCCATAAAGTCTCCCTCCTCCTCCTCCCTCTTCCTCTACTCCTGTTGGTATTCCGTATTCAGGGGCTTGTGTATCGATTATTTGAGTTATGGTTGCTTCTACCGCTTCGGATACCACTGGTATACCGGTGTCTCAATATCAAACTTCTTCAATCGAAGCAAACATGGCTTCTACCTCGCCGCTCCCTTCTGTGGCATACCTTGGACCCAGAAGTTCATATTCTCACCAGGTAAGTTCCTGTTTGCTTCGCATCTACTCTTTTAAAAAGCAATGAAACCAGAATTAACTGGCGAGCCAGGCAGCGTTAGAATGCTTCGACCCAGCAAAATATACCTTTGAACCTCGGGCCGCAATCGCCGGTAACCACCCCCCTCATCCCTCCCTCCCTTCATCCCACACCCCATCCCCTCCCCTACATCGAAGCTAACAATCGACCAACCGACCGGCCCCACAGACGTCTTCACAGCCGTCCAAGCCGGCGCAGTAGCTTACGGCGTAGTCCCCTTCGAAAACTCGACAAACGGGAACGTAGTCTTCACCCTAGACCTCTTCTGCGACCGCACTCGCTCCTTCCGCGACACCTTCGTTTGCGGCGAGACATACCTCGACGTGCACCACTGTCTCCTCTCGAGCGCTGCATCGCTCTCCAGCGTGGCCAGGATCTACTCGCACCCGCAGGCCTTTGGACAGTGCGAGAACTGGCTCAGCGCAAACGCGCGCGGCGTCGAGCGTATCGACGTCTCGTCCACCTCGAAGGCCGCGCAGATCGTTGCGGGGGATGCGGGTGCCGCCGCTATCGCGAGTAGGGTCGCCGCCGACGTGCACGGGCTCAGGGTCCTCGCGGGGAATATCGAGGACTCGGCGGATAATACTACTAGGTTTTTCGTGCTGGTTGCGCAACCGGCATTGAGGGCTCCGGTCTCCAAAGGGCATGGGGAGACGGATAAGACGCTTTTGTCGTTCACCGTTGATCACGAGATTCCCGGGGCGCTTTGCGATAGTTTGAAGGTCTTCAAGGATTTTGGGCTTAATCTTACGAGCATTGCGAGTAGACCCAGCAGGCTCCTGCCCTGGAATTACGTGTTTTTCGTCGAGTTCGTAGGGCACAGCGATGCTCAGCATGTCCAGGCTGCCTTGGACGAGCTTAAGAAGTACTGTTTGAACTTGAGGATCCTAGGGAGCTATAGGGATGAGCAGCGTAGGAGGGGACAGGGTTATCGCGATAGCGAGAGGAGGGTGGCGGGGAACGGAAAGGCGTCTTAGTAGGGGCAGGAGACGCAGAGGGGGAACTGGAAAAACTGGCAACGTGTAATAGTGCTAGTCAGAACGCTCAACCCATACCTAGACACATTTCATTCATAGATAATTCCTGAGTGATGGCATCAGGTATCCTCTCCAACAGGTATTACGGACATTCCTAGGTAATTTATGGATAGAAATGTAAACCCTTTCGAACCCCCCCCCCCCCTTTTTTTTTTGTAGCGCAGAGCGAGTAAAGCAAAAGGATATCCTGTCAAAACACTTTTCACAATCGTAAAATAAGTGACCAGGACTTAGAAACAGAAGGCCAAATGAACAACACAACGGTCAGAACTGCCCCTCCCAGAAATACATAGCAGATACTGAGCTTCTGCACCCGTTTTTATTCGTACCTGGAATGTAGATCACCGCTCTAATTGTAGAATGCGTGAGCCAGTATTACACAACAATTTCCCAGCTGGCCATCAATAACGCCGCAAAAACAAAAAAAAACATGAGATAAGAAACGACATTGATCGGTAAAAGAAGGAGAGCAGCCACTATTTTCCGTACTTCTGGAACTCCCAATCTCGGTTATCGAGAGGGCAGACTTGGCGGGTTTTTAGCCAACGCGAGATACAATGGAAGTGAAAGGCATGCTAGGGTTGAAATTAGCGTTGGCTCAACACCTGACTGAACCTGCTTGAAGAGGGAGGAAACTCACGTTGCAGATACCCCAGGCAACAGTACATTCTTCACTCACTGCGCTAGCCTGATTTGCCTGGCATTCGATGCCTATCCAAAGTAATATTGTCAGCCCTAGCCCCACCGATGGTAAAAATGAGGAAGAGAATATATGTGAGGAAAAAGGCCATTCGCACAGAGATCCATAATGTGGTTACGGCAGATGGCACAGTTTTCGACAACGATATCCCAAGACCATAGTGCTACTGCATTCCACTTTATCATCCATAGCATGTCAGCGTCCAAGCTCCTAATCGATATACTTGATCACCAGCTCTCCATGTCTGAGTTTGATCGCAAATTTCTCTCGGGTAAACATGGAGGAAAACATACTTTCTTGACCTCGAATCTGGGCTTCTTGGTAGGCTCGGATGATTCTCCTTTGGAGATGACCTTAGCATCCTTCATGTCGACATCGGCCATTTTATTTCTTTATTTGCCCGTGAAGTCTAGTTATTGGTGGTATATGGGTAATGTAGAGTGAAGCTTTGTTTTGAAGTACTGACGGATCTCGTGATGGCGGCGGGGCAGGCAGGAGTTGTGGAGAGTTGAGTTGGGTAGTTGGAGCTGGGTGGGTAACTTAACGGTAGTCGCAGTCTTAGAGTGTCAGTGCAAGGGTGCGCTCAAACTTCTTCCCACAAAGGCTTTGTTGGAAGGGGTTATGTTACACATCAAGACAAGGATACTCGAATAATTTAGAAGTGATAAATTACCGGTACCGTACTCGAGTATCATACCGGTAGACCATCGTCGTTGACTGGCTGATTGATTGATTAGATAAGATAAGTTGACAAAACCACTTTTATCTCACTTGATTTTGAGGCCCTAAAAAGGTGTGGTATCATATCCTAACTGAACAGTGCGTCAGGTATCATAGGCGATCCCCAGTAAAAGGTGAGTTGTTCAGCCTCTCTGGAAGACCAAAAAAGAAAGAAACAGTACCAGATCTTACCTGAGGAGGCAACTCGAACGATATAGCACACCACTCGATAACCTGGGATTCTACAGTGATCCAACGCGTCTTCCCTTCAAACCCCGCCGTCTCCAAACCCAAGCAGCAATTAAACGACGATGGAATCACCCTGGGACGAACGAGAACATAGATACCGTCCTGCTCGTCAGTTACCCTACACCCTGAACGAGCGAGCCAGGGTTAGTATCGAAGAAACTCTTTGTATGTATCAACTCATCTAGCGGAGGTTTGATACATCATCTACTAATAATTTATGGTCATAGATCCGTCTGCTGTTGAGTTTCTAAATAGTATATCTATCCCTGGGACCTCCACACCCTCGGAAGCACCCCATCCGGCTTTTATCCCCCCCAGCACCTTCCAGCGTTGCATAACTACCCTCATTGCGCATCCGTACTACACTACTCAAGTGTCGAAGAACGAGCCCTACTCGGCCGCTCCTGGAAATGCTTACTTGCTGCTCCGCCGCATGCTGAGGTTGGTTGGACCGCTCAATGCTGAGTTCTCCAAAGCATGGGAATTTAAGAAGAGCGCTCGCGCTGGCCGTCAGGTTATTAGAGGTAAAACGAGGGGTAGGGGCAGTAAAGGCAAGGAACTAGATCCTATTGATGCATTCTCCACGGATGATGATTTGAATGGAGACTTTGCTACGACAGAGTCACTTTTCAACGTCGCGGACGACTTTTGGTCAATTGCTGGCTGGGCTTTCACCTGTTCGGTGTCTCACCCTAAGCGCTGGGAGTGGTGGAAGCTAGTGCTCGACTTGATGATGGATGTTATGGAGCAGGATTGGGAGGACCGTTTGGAAACTAAAGAGGCTACTAGGGATAAGAGTGCGCTCGATGAGGCGCTGTTCGTAAAGCTCTTGCCTCGAGATACGGGTAGTGTTGGGTGCAAAAAGATCGTTAGGGCAATCATGACATGTGCTGAGGAGAAGAGCTTCAATGAGTGGAAGGAAATCTGGGAGAATGAGCTATCCACCAAAAGGCCAAGGAAGATTAGAATAGGAACTCAGGATACCGCGTTCATGGACGATGACGACGAGGAGGATGACGTAGAGGAGAAGGGTGTGAAAGGAGGAGTGGACGGTGACGGCGACACAGAAATGCAGGACGCTCACACTTCCAATGAAGTGGACGGTCTTCCCTCTGTATCAGAAGCATACGGCGGCATGGAGTCTGTAGACCTCCGCCAACGACTACTATCCATGGTAAGCCCCCCCCCTAACCTCGCCAACACATCTAACGACAACTAGCTTTCCACAGTCTGTATCGCAGGCTGCTACGTTCCGACGGAAGACCTCTTCTATGAATTCACAGAAACCTTCATCCGCCTTCCCCTTCCGCACTTCCACCTCTTCACTTCCACCATGCTGGACACTACCACAGAATACAAGTGCACCCTGAACCAACTAATCCTCAGCATGATAATTTCAACAAAAGCCCCAGTCTACAGCGGCCGGTTAACCGCCACCGCCCTTATCAACAACTATCTCCCATTCGAAGCAAAGACAACTCAGCTAGCTGACAACACTAGAGTGGCGATCCTACTAGAAAGCCTAACCCGCCTCCTCATTAATGCTAAACTCCTCGAGTACTCAGAGAGCTTGCAGACTGCGGTGGTCAGGGGTATTAGGGCGCGCGCGTCCAAGGTTCCCAAGTCATTTCCTAAGCCGGGCACACAAAAATATCTCCTGGATCGTGAGATTAGGGGCATCTGGAGCGCGGCGGAAACAAGGTTGAAAGGTCTCGCAGGGATTTTACAGCTACGGAAGGAGGAGGGAGCTCAGGGTTCTAGTCTGGAAAGTTGAATCGGGGGGGGGGGGTGGATGTGTAAATATTATCCTCTCGCTCTTTCTATTTCATTCTATTATTAATTTTTATTTTATTTTACCTTTTCAGTTTTGGCAGATTTGGTTATGTTTATGCAAGTATGTCGGCACTAGGTACACATAACTTTCTTTTTTCTTACGAGGTGGTGCGGTTTACTGGGTTTTATCTGGGTGCGGGGAAAAGGGGCGTTTTCGGATGACGCCGATACCGAATGTCGCTCGCGCA
>NW_003298789.1:106338-136838 GCF_000151645.1 Tuber melanosporum
CTGGCTCGCTCGTTCAGGGTGTAGGGTAACTGACGAGCAGGACGGTATCTATGTTCTCGTTCGTCCCAGGGTGATTCCATCGTCGTTTAATTGCTGCTTGGGTTTGGAGACGGCGGGGTTTGAAGGGAAGACGCGTTGGATCACTGTAGAATCCCAGGTTATCGAGTGGTGTGCTATATCGTTCGAGTTGCCTCCTCAGGTAAGATCTGGTACTGTTTCTTTATTTTTTGGTCTTCCAGAGAGGCTGAACAACTCACCTTTTACTGGGGATCGCCTATGATACCTGACGCACTGTTCAGTTAGGATATGATACCACACCTTTTTAGGGCCTCAAAATCAAGTGAGATAAAAGTGGTTTTGTCAACTTATCTTATATAATCAATCATTCCGTCTTTCCCCCCAGAACCCATACCGCCCAGGTATCAACGCCAAAAATGTCCACATCTGCCCCCTCGACCCCTCCTGAGGACCCAGGCCTCTTCCGCTGGACCCTAAGCTTCCTACTTGTCGGTATGGCCTGGTAAATAACTTCTATCCCCTCCCCGGTCCTCTACCAAGCTAACCCTCATAGGGGCCTAACAAATCCGTACCTCCACCCTCACCCCTCGCACTCCCTACACGCAACTAACAACTCCTAGCTTCATTCGCAAAGCCGCGGTAGCATACAACCCCCCCAAGCGTGCAATCCTAGAAAATCCACAGAATGGTGTTTTGAAGGTTTGGATTTTGAAGTGTGTTCTCCAATTACTGAGTAGATAGGTAGGGTAGGAAGGGTGACTAATGAGGTGGAGGGGGGGTGATTTAGGGCGGCGTTCGCGATGTACGATTTATTAAGGAGACCTGCTTACGCTTTTCCATTGTGTATGTTTTTTTGTTTTTTTTCCTTTCTCTCCTATTCTTTGAAGGGAGGGGGTGAAGGGCTGATGCGATATGCGACGTGGGGTAGTGATCAACCTGACTGGCTCGGTGTGGTTTTTGTTGTTAATTGGGGGCGCTGGTATCATATGATATTTTTTCTTTCCTTCTCTTCTTCCTTCCTTCCTTCGGGTGAGGCTAATGTGGGGTGTGACAGAGCTGAGTTTGGCGGTCCCGATTGTGAATTCGCTGGCCTTTTTGTTTACGGTTTTGGGAGATTGGCTGGCTGATGGGAAGAGGATCCATAGAGGTTTGCGTTCCTTTTGCGCTGCTTTAGGTTACGGGTTGCGCGGGATGGGGGGCTAATGGGGGTGATGATAGATACTTGGATTGGAATGGTGTTGGTGCTTGGTGGGATTGGGCTCTGTGTGCATAGTAAGCAGTGAAGGAGTGAGGAGGAATTGCGAGATATATATATCATGCCCCGTTTCGAGTATTGGGTTGAGGGGGAGGGTTTCCTTTTTTAAATAATGATTATGATAGATGGATGAGGGCTATCTATTATTGGAGAGTGATATGCTTAAGGAGTCGTGATCTATTGTATCATATCACACAAGTATGATATGATACGATACCCATGACCACCGCCGACCTGCAGAAGTTTGGAAAAGCACTCGCCGTATGGTACAATCGTACAAACCGCAACCAAGTACTGTACAGTACATACCCCAAAACAGTATAGTGCAGTACAGCAACTGATGCTAACGAAAAAAAAAGCTGTCCACCATGTTATATCATAGTAGAGTATGATAACACGATAATTCTTGACTCCTCTACGACTACCATACACACCTCCAGCCAAACCACGCTAATGCGCCCGGAGGGTGGGTCAAATGGGGGGGGTTGGAGTCAGTTGTCGATATCATAGCTAAGGAAGGACTCCTCGCCGGTAAGGGGTAATAATATATGGCGACCGCTTCTATCGCACAGTGTCATAGAGATCTCGATATCTGCCTTTTTCCTCCCAGAGCAGATGAGGGTGGCTTTTCAAAAAAAAAAAAAAAAAAAAAAGGAATTGGAAACCACATGGAAAATTAGTAATTTATGATCCATTCCGTTCGTCATGGGATGTCTAATCATGAAATGTCACTCGTGAAAACGGTTTGCGGGCAAGGAAATGTTTGGATCGCCACCGGAAGGTGTGATGGGGATTTCCCGGATTAATTGGTGTATGTATTGTGGATTGTGTTGCGGGCTGGGATAGATGGGAGACGAGAGGATTCTGGTGGCAGGTACTCGGGTGGCGGAAGTGTCTTGCCTGACTTTCTGGGCGGGACAAACTGACCCTGGATTACATAAAAAAGGTCCTCGCAGATGCCGTATCATTGTATGACATCTAGACATCCCTCCAACAGACTACGCATTCAGGCCTCCCCCACTCCCAATCCTTGGCTTCATTTGTAACAGGAATGGTGTATTCGGGACCATCGCCCACTTTCCTTGAATAGCAGAGTTTCTCCTGCCCTCGCACCACCCCCTTCCTCTCGAACAATCGGCGAGTATCATATTATTATTATTATTACTCTTTCTTCTCCTTCTCACCGCTTGACCCAGTATCACACGCACAACACAAGCTACAATGGATTTAACTCGGCCATCGATGGTATCAAATCCACCGGATGCTCCCTTCTTGACAGCCAGTCACACGTTACGGATCACGATACCACTTCCGGAACAGAAGTCAAGTCACTGGCTCGTTTTTACCCCAAGCCGCGGATACCCGCTTTTGCCAATTCGACCGGAGGTATTGTACCTGTATTATGGTACCGGTATTCGAGCACCTTCATCCTATATCAGAATAGGCAAGTGGGGAAGTGGAATGCAATGATAACGTAGCTGCCGTACCCGCGAGCTCACTCGACCAATTACTAGGCTCGGATCGTCATCTTGCTTCCCAGGCATGCCATCTCTGCATCTGCAGCTCCTCAAAGTGCGAACCAGTTTGCTCATGCAATTCTACCCTCCTTTATACTCGAGTGGCAGCGTCCACCCCGCTCCAGTATCAAACACCGCACACTATAATCGCACATTATCAGTCTCCCCACTGAAAAAGATAGGCCTAGCCACCCACGCCGTGCGTCGTCCGGTGCGCTGCGCGGTAATTCACCTCCAAGCCCGAGAACTCCTAATCCAACCACTGAGACGCCTTACAAAAGCATCTGGCAAGCACCACGATTCCCAACGCAACGAGATGCCCTCCACCACCCTATATAACTCCGGATATGGACACAAGCAAGCTTGTACGAGTATTATTGTACTGTGCCTTTCCCCCACCTTCACCACCACCCAACTCCATCACGCGCATGTGAGGGATCAGCCTTAAGAAGCATAACTCCTCCCATTAATATCTAGCATCCCATTCCGTTTACGCAGTCAAATACCGACGACCAATGGCCCGTATCGTGAGGTGAAAATGCACTTCTGGACGCTATTTAAACACATTCTGGAGGCAGCCTTATTCAGTAGCGTGCGCTGCTCGAGCAGTCTTATGCGTGGCCGGTCCGAATTTCGATCTGGGCTGGGGCACAATGGAAGGAGTGGTGTTGGAAAAAGTCGGATTGGTCGCTGGTAACGTCGGGATGGATCTTTTTCTTTCTTTCTTTTTTTTTCCCTTTTCTTTTTTTTCCTTTCTTTCATTTTTCTGTTTTTAGTTGATTCGAGGTGGAGCTGCAGTGGGAGTCAGGATTTTGGGGGAGCTGGGCCTTTCTTTTCTTTCTTTCTTTCTTTTCTTTTCTTTTTCGGTGGTGGTGGTGGTGGTGAGGTGTATTCGAGTACTCGAGTATATTTATTACCGGTATATAAGGATTTGATTGTTATTTTTGATAATGGGTTCAATATAATTTATAATGGGTGCTTTTGCATCCGTTAGAGTACTGTACGTGGTCTATTCTGATAATGATAGGGCCATCAAACGTACGGTAAGCGCTCTTAACTCTAGAGCCATGGATGTCGAAGCGGGCACGATGAAAGCTCTGGATTCCGAGGGGAGCCACGGCGCAGCACTCGAAGATTATGACACAGTATTGCACCCACGTATCATATCAGGAGCAAAGAGGCTCACGCCACACCGGTAATATATCGGGGTACAGTACAGTACCGGTAGAGTATAGTATATCCCACGGTGGTGCGTCCGGCCAACAAGGCACGGTGCATAGCGTATCTTTCAGGTACAAGGGTTTTCATGTTCATGACATTATGATAGCCGGTACCGGCACTGCGGCACTGTGAACGAATAGGGTGGAGGATGGCATACACTTGCTGGAGTAGTCAGTGGGTGAGTGTCGTGTGTCCTCGAGTATGATATATAATTGTACATACGCAATCGATTGGTAAATTAATTGGCTTCGAGCCTGATGTGCGAATTGGATTTGTTTTTGCTTAGCCGGGTGGAACGTGGTGGGGTGTCGAGGGCGAGTACGAGTACTGTACAGTATCATACCAGTGGGGATGGGTGGTATTGATATTTGTTTGGTGGACGGTGTCCGGGCGGGTAGTCTAATGTATCATGGGCTCTCTCAGGAAGGGAGAGGAATTCCTTGCAGGGCTAGAGAGAGTGAGCGAGTGATATGATATTCGTAACGCTATCGTAGTATGATACTGTACTCGTACGGTATCATAATAGTGGTATTGTTATTTATTCACCACGGCAGACTACCCGAGTAGACCGCCATCGAAACAGGCCTCCTCCGTGTCAGCTCCCTCCGGTCGCCGGTAACTTGGGGCGCTCGAATACTAGTATCATACCGGTATTTGGTCTCCAGTGGTCGTGTGTAAGGGTGGGTATTTAGAGCCCGGCAGGCTAACAACTGATCCTGATCCAGGGTGTTGCTGGAGCAATCGCCATTTCTCCTTTCGGAAGTGGTCCCGACCTTGCGCCATCACCAAAAAATACTCACCTGTCATCACTCGAACTTCCCACAGTACGGTACTTGTAAAATCTGGTTTTAGTTTATAATTATATAAATCACTGTAAGTGCTCCAGCCCCTGGTGGAGGTGGGCCCGAATTTTTAATCAATCCCGCCCCCAGCACTCCTTCCTTGAATGAACGAATGCACTCTTGGCAAGCTCCCTCCCGCTTGGTCACTCCACAAACCGAAGTGGATGCAAAGAACAACTCATCGCTTCCCACCCCTCATTGAATCCGAAGGGCTGCCTTTTTTTTTTTTTTACCCTTTTTGTTTGCTTTTTTTCTTTTCTTTCTTCCGGTGGGGTAGGGTTGAATTTTTTTTTTCCAACGGAACCCGTTATTGGTGCTTTGGGTGAGGGAGTTTCTTGCTCGCAAAAGTATGGTACAGTACTGTACACTCGAGTACCTATTACGATAGCCCCAGGGTGATGGATGCACCGGTAGGTAGGTATGATACTCTAGTAGATTATGCTTTGTATCGGTACCTGTTGGACCAGGAGCATAAGGTGCGCGCACGTTTGCTAACCATACCGTGCCGGCACCGGTAGTTGATGAGGTTACAGTATGATATCAGAACCTCCCCTCCCTGCTCCCTTCCTCCCTCCCTCGGGTCCATCTGGGGTGGGGGGTTCATGATTTCGTGGGGTGAATGAGACATGTACTCGAGTACTGTACGAGTACGGTAGGGAAGAAGAAAAAAAAAGAGAGAGAGAGAGAGAGAGAGAGAGGAAAAAAGTGTGGCTGGTGTTCTCCACGAGTGGGAATTCCTTGATAGTGGGTAAAAAACTCGGCTGTTCTTGGTCCGTTTTGGAGCACAGCCAATATCAAATGAAAATTTTGGGGAGGCGGGGCGTTGTTGGAGGGGGCTGTTACTTGTATTCCATGATACGACACACACGACACAGCTAATCACGGTAGAGTTGAACCGCCCAGAATTGCAGAAGCGGAGGTTACTTTACCGCCACCGCAAAAAAGTTTCTCTCAGCCGTAATTCAACCTGTTGCCTTTTTGCGGGCCAGCGGACCAAACGTGCCCAATCGGGAAAGGAGGAGAAAAAAAAGGGAAGAAAAGTCTTCGAGTACTCGTACAATACAGGTACCGTACAGTACAGTACAAGCGCGAGTTGGCGTGAGTCCGCTCGTGATCTAGCCCGTCCATCCTAGCTCAGCCGAATATCGCAGGCGAGCGGGCAGGGGACAGAGACAGGACCCTTTGCTCACACCGCCGCCACCCTATTAACTTTATGGAGCATTTTGTTTACTCCTACACACTTCCCCTTCCAACCCCCTTCCCCAATTATCTCCCTATTTGTTGAAAGAAGGGTGTGTGAGGGAAAGTGTCAAAGTTCTAATAATTTACCGTATGATACCCTTCTCCCGTCTGCCGTTGGTTGAACGGTTTTGGTTTTTTTGCTTTTCTCTCTCTCTCTCTCTCTCTCTCTCTTTTTCCTTGAATCTTACCTTCCACCCCCCCTCTCCAGTGCTTGCTTTACCTCCGTAGTCTACCGGTACTCGAGCGCTGCTTGTTGCTGTGCGGTCAGCTTTCCTTTTCAGCCAGCCCGGCCTAACCAATACCCGTAACCACTCTGCTTAGTTTTATCCTTTTGCATCAGTTTTTCCTCGCGGTTTGCTCATCCTGATTTTTCAATTCGAAAGTTGTTGCTTTGCTTTCTTCTTTCTCTCCTGATGGCATCGTAACTCAATTACAAAGTCCGTCATAGAAAGCAGCATCTACCGGTAGCAGGGGGCTAGGAGTTGGGGGAAAGAACGCGAGGAGCACTGGTACATACAGTACCGTACCATACCCTACTTGCACCGTAGCAACAGCAGCAGCAAGCAGCAGCAGCAAGCGGAGGCATAAGCACGCACAAGCAGGAGGGAGCAGCAAGCAGAAGCACCACCACCACCACCACCAGCAGCAGCGACACACAAACCGATATCCCGATCAGTGAGAAAGGTGAGGGTGAGAAGAGAAGCGAAGAGGAAGTCATCAGCAACAACAACAAGCATCATCATCCATCATCACCATCCATCATCACCATCATCACCATCATCATTATCACTGTCGCCATCACCACCACCATCGTCGCCCTCTTGCATTCATAGTCTGGGAAATCAGACACACCACTGACGTGAGTGGAGTGAGTCTCTTTCTATTTTTCCCAAATATTTATTTATAATATTATTATTCTATTCTTTTGGTTCGTTCGTTCCCTCTTTCGTTCGCTCCATCCCACCACCACCTTCCTTCCTTCCTTATTCCTACTCTTCTCCTTCCTCCCATTCGGCTACCCGCCCCAACCAACCAACGAACCGTCACCTGGACCTTCTGTCGCTCATTACCAGCAGCGGCCAGTCCTTCAGAGTACTCCTCCCACACCCACACACTGCATACACACATTCTCTCTCTCCCTCTCTCCCCATTCCCTTCCCTCTATTTTCGTCGGATCATTTCACCGTCGTTGTCGCTTTAGCCTTCTATCGTACTCATACACTCTTACCCTTTCCCTCTCCCTCCCGCACTTTCTCCTTTCAAGCCCCCTCCCCCCTTCGGTCCGCATTCACTAAGCCTTTTGCCCCGATAGTTCGCCCCTCCGTCGCCGGTCCTGGTCGGCTTGGTTGAGCTAATCGCCAAAATCGACGCCGAATAACGTGGGAGTCGACCCCAAGTGGAAAGGTACCAACTCAATTCGCATGGCAACCGTTCTAGTGCTGCTTCTCTGACTTGTCGCTTGCACCTAGGCTGTACCCTACCTGTCGGCTGATTTGGATACACCTCAACGAAAATGGGCCATACCGCTGAGCCTTCGATGGTCAGCTCTCAGGGGAGCTACACGGCAACGGATCTTTCACGAAGGACGGAGAATACAAGTTACTCTATTCCAGAAGACGGACACCCTGTCACCATACAAACCTCCCGGAAGAAGAAGAAGGACCATGAGGTGACTAGTGCTGTTAGTACGGTTGGGCATGGAACAAATGCTTCTCTTCTCATAGAATACTTTGAGAGTGGTAAAGCCAGTACTTCTGGTCGTCGTCCCAGTGTCCGCGTCAAACTTACTCCAGCTGCGAAGAAGCGCCATAACTTTAAGGCGTCGCCCGATGGTCAAGGGCTACAAATTTCCGACGTTGGATCAAGGCCTGGAAGCAGACAGGATCGCCGGCCATCGCACACTCAACGGGTATCGCTGTCTCCACACGTCGGGGAGGATAGGATGATTATGGGTGAGCCCAATCACAACCGTTCTCTCTCCGGTGACCAGACGTCGGTCATTTCTTCACAAACTTCCAATGCGGACGATTCTAATCTGAGTCACTACCCGCTTAATGTCACCGTCATTCGAGAAGCCGGCAGTCCCCGATCCACCTACAGCTCACCCCGCGAGATGGAGGAAACCGAAATTGCCTTCCGTACCCGCCGGCGACCGAACAAATCTGGCACACGGAGCCATACCGAGGGGTATCAGAAGGATGTGTTGAAATCAGCGCAGAAGGGAAGGAGTAGAAGTGTTAGTAGGGAAATTGATGTGGCTGGAGAAGCAGGGCTGAAGACTGCCAAATTGGGCCGGAGAAGAAGTCGAAGCTTGAGCAAGGAAAGATTGTCCATGTCCAAGGAGGAGAAGCAGATGATTGAACAGGGTGTGATGGAGGGCCTTGAGAAATTGCGTCTGCCCAAACAAGGAAAACAGGGCAGCCGCGGTGGAGGCAAAGCAGACGCAGATCTATTGAAGGCGCCTCGCATGCGAAGTCGTAGCAGAAGCCGGGATCGCGAGGTTGATGAAATTGCTGCTGAGAAGCTCCGTCAAAAACGGAAGGCGTCTACTGACGCGGAGCGGAAGAGGTCCGCTTCGAATGTCACTAACCCAGCACTCCTTGAACTCGTCGAGGATGCCATCAAACGCATGATCCTGCCACAACTTAACGAGCTGAAAAGCGCTCAGAACCAAGCAAAGTTTGAACAATCTCTCTCACCGACATCAACGCTCGATCGACAGGGAAGTACGAAACGGCCCGATAAGACTCGTAGCATGCCAGATGTGAAACCTATGGTTGTTCTATCCCCCGACATTGACCAAGGGAATGGGCAAGGTGTAGTCATTTCTGGCGGCGGCAGGGATGGCGATAATCAAGAGGTAATCGATCAATTTATTGACAAAATCCTTGTTATTGCGGGTGGAAACGCTGATTTGCTTTCACAAAAGTCTGAGGCGTCGTACCCGAGGGGGCCCGGGTTTGGTGGTGTGAGTCCATCGGTTCATTCAGTTGAGGATGGGGAGGGTGTATCTCTCGTTGGAGCTGTGCCTGCTCGTGGTAATCGCGAGAGACTGGAGATGCCGGATCATCCGGACCGACTAGATACCCCGGGGACATATGCGGAGACCAGGGCATCCATTCTCTCGGCAAATTCTGGGCTTCCCTACCCGAATCAGAATGGGATGCCGGCCTCTGGAAACACTCCCCCACCAGTTCCGAAATCAGAGTTCCCAGTGTTTAGTGAGCTGAATCTTCGCTCGAGGGCATCGAGCATTGTTTCCGAACGTACCGGCCTTGATGACCATCGATCGAATGCGAGCAAGCGGTCCCTGGCTGGCGAGAGGGGCATAAATGAGCCAAGCATTGTTAGCTTTGCACCGGTTGGAGATGAGGAAGACGGCAGGGATGACATTAGCTCGGTATCGTCTGGTTCGAGACGGAGTATTGGTTCGCCAACAACCCTAGCCCCGGGAGATGCTGCTGTTTCGATCTTATCCATGAGTTCAACACAGAGCACCAAGCTAGCTAAACAGAGGAGAAAAGGAAAAGGAAAGGGTGGCGAAATGTCTGGAATTAACGAGGCTGATTACCACGAAACATCTGGAGGGAATCAGGTGGTCAATGATTATTTTGCCCAAGTGCGGGAGATGGCTCAATCTAAGGCACTGCAGGAACCGAGAATGCATGACACTTCTATTGAGGCTCGGCATGTCTCCACTTTTACTGGTAACGATTTCGATGATAGCCACATGGAGAAGTTTGATGGCCAACAAGTATTCTCTCTTGGCGCCAACCCATCCATGAGATCAACTCCAGTAGTCGCTGATTCCGTTCAGCCGTCCGTCCTCGACGCTCCTTCCAACGTCGGCTCCAACCTCTCCCATCGTCAAAGTCCTCTTCCTCAGTTAGCTGCGAGTGCACTACCAGAGTTTGATGATCCGATGCCTGAGTATGGGCGCATGGCCGAGGATGATGAAGAGATCAACACCAACCCCTCAATAATACAGGGCCCCGGACGTGAGCCCGAAGACTGGCGTTTCGACCCGCCAGCTCAGTCGGCCAATGAGCTTCATCTTGGCGGCGACCGTGGGATGGGTGCAGATGACAACTTACCCCCATCGCTTAGAGCAGGCCAAGGCATGTCACCAACTTCACCAGCACTTAAAGACGAGGGCTACATCTCTGCAGCAAATCCGGGGATGGCCTCGCCTAGTCCTATGACGCCTGTTCAAAACGTGGGTGATCCGTCTATGGGGATGGGAGCGATACGTGGCACCGGTTCTGAGGACGACAACTATTCATATCACGGTCACGCAAGGATGGCAAGCGGGAATTCTCACGGAATGCCTTCACCATTATATGACAGCTCGACAGGTAGGGGTATCGACAGAATTCAGTCAAGGGACATCGTCGCTTTGATGGATCACGTAAGACCTTTCCAAGTTCGGGTAAGTTTAATTTTTTTTCGCTAATGCTGTCTTTTTGCAGCTCACCGTTCGCGATGCGCAACGAAACGCGCGAGACACCGAGATTTTAGTCACTCTTGTCCGGAGCGCAGCGGAGATGAGGAACTCTTTCGAAGATATGAAAAAGACTCTTGAATCGCAACAACATGCAATCATAGATGGCGTCGACCAGAATACCGAGAGAAGTGTTCAGAAGGTCCTTCAAGGGCCGCGACCACTACCCCCATCCGCCCCTAGAGCACCTCGATATCCCAAGAACGACGACGATGCTGAGGATGAGGGCCCGGCTAAGAGACGCAATGTTTTCCGCAGAGCGCTTAAGGGGCTCAGCATGAGAAGCTCCAACGACTTACAAAGGATCGAAGAGATGTAAGCTCCCCCCGGAATTTGCGGGGCTCATCGGTTTCCGTGCTAACCAAGTTAACTAGGCTGCAGACTCTTTTGGGAGAAGTGGAGGGATTAAAAGGAGGCCAGAATTTTTATCAGCAAAGCTTGCTGCAAAGTCAGAGTATGGGAACCTTCGACGCCATGAAAAGTGTAACTGAGGGCCAAGATACCAACCCAAATTCTTCAGGTGGGAATTCAGGATACTGCAGCGGCGCCCCTTCCAAGCAACCCAGCAGCTCCAGAATTTACCAAGACGAGCGACCGCATCAACCCACCCGCATTTCCCCGATAGAGGAAGATACCGCTCTTCGAACTCCACCACGCTCGAGAGGAGGCTCCATCCCTCTCGAGACACCTCCCGATGCCAGGGCCCCGCCAACGGCTTTCAGCAATGAGAACACCCCGACGAAGTCCGAGAAGCACCAAAAGCGCGAATCGAATTCTTCCTCGCTAAATCCTAAGAATAAATCTAGGTGGTCGGAGACTACCGCGTCTTCGGGATTTAGAGCAATGTTCGGGCGTGGTAATCGTGGTGAATCTAGGTCTGATGTTGATCTCTATGACCCTTCCATTCCGAAGGACATGCAGCAGGGATCGGCATACTCGGAGGAGCCAGCAGAGAGAGCACACTCTCCTCATCCTCCACCCTCATCCAGAGATACTGATGCCCCGATAAATCACTCTAACCGCAGGTCTCTTGAAGTGCACCATCCTCAACCTCGCATCCCGTACAACCACCAACTGGAAGCGCAGGCACAACAGCTCTTGGCCAATGGAGTCATTCCTAATTCGCCTGGCATGAATGCCTCTACCTCGAGTCTTGGGACCTTGCCACCTTTGGGCCCTGGTGGATTTTCGAATGGGAAGTTGGTGTCTCCTCTGGCTCGGGATGCCTATGACCAGCACCGCCAGCAGCTCCAGCAGCAGCAACAGTCACCTAAGGGACCATCCATCCCACCCAGGGTTAAAGAGGACCCTATTACGCCTGCCCCCACGGGTGACGATCCTTCCGTCACTTCTCGATCCGATAGAAAGAAGAAGCATCGGGAAAGAGACGAAAATGGAAAGAAGCCCAAGAGGACTGAGGAGGAGAAGGCGGCACGCCGGGAGAGGAAGGAGAGGAAGGCGCGTGAGAGAGAAGCAGCAGGACTTGATTCTGTTTCATCCACCTCCAGGAAGAAGTCGCGGGATCAGCTGTCCCTCGATGGTGCTACTGGGCGTCATGGAGTAAGTTCCCTCAAGGAATTCGTATTCTCACAGCACTAATACTTATTCCGTTCCTATAGGATGTTGTTTCTCCACTTTCCGCCAGATCACCTTCCATTCAGTCCAGATTGAATGGACCTCGTCCTCTATCGAGCAATAGCAATAAGGAGAATACCCGAAGACATAGACACCAGGGTTCACAGGGCACCGTTGGTAAGCTCCCACTTGCGATTCTTTCCCCATCAGACAATCAAAAGGCTAACTGTGCGCAACAGATACCTTTGGCAATCCAGAATATGATAACTACGGCTCCTACCGATGATCTTGATGCATAACCTTCTTGAGCGATTGATGTTTTTTTTTCCTACCTGGTCTCTTTGTTTTGCTTTGTTTATTTCATCATGTGGGCGAATGCTCAATTTTTCTCTAACGATATCCTCTCCCTCGCCCCTTCTCTTGTTCACGGGGTGCAAGCACTTTTTCTCTTCCCTCTTTTTTTCACTCAAAGTTTCGTGATCTTTACAAAGCGAAAACAAAGTTTTCACCATTAGTCGTAGTTACCCGCTATTGCCATTTATACCACTAGCTTTTTTCCTTTTTTTTTCCCCTACCCTCTTTCGTCTTTCCTTCTGTTCTTTCCCCTTTGCAAAAACTAGCGAGGCACGCCTTGTCTTATTTGTCTGTTCGATTTGGAGTGACTGACCGGGCGAAAAAACAATTGGAAAAAAGTCATCGATTTATCATAATGCACTTTTCCCTTCCTTCCTTCCTACTTTCCTTCTCTCTTTTTTTCTCTGCCAACCAAAAAGAAAATCGAAGAAAGTCCAAAAAACTGGAGTTTGGGTCTTTTGTTCTTTTTCTTTTTTCTTTTTTCTCGCTTCATAGTGTCATTGTTATACTTCTCCATGGGGTTGAAAAGTAAAGGAAAAACAATTGAGAACGAGACCTCGGTATGAGAAAAAGTTTGTAGTTGATTGTATTTTTTTCTTCTACCCTTTCTCTCCCTCTGGTTAGTGAAAAGTTAGATGGGTGATTCGTGAGGTGGGCGGAGATGGACGCATGCATGCATGTACTCGTACTCTATGTATGTAATGTCATTAATTTTGGGATGATTGAATGATAATATGGTACGAACGCCCTTATGAACCATAGGGGATAATTTATCTTGGGGAGAGTTGATGTAGTAATGATGGCTTGGCCTCGTATGCGGATCGTTTGCGCTTCGAACACAGTACCAGGTGACAGCGGCTAGACCGTGGGAACCCTCAGCGAGGCGCGGCGAGACTTGGCTGCAAAAAGCTCCTTGATTTTAACTACAGTAGCAAGCAGCCTAGCCATGCCGCGCCTCGCTGAGGGTTCACACGGTCTTTTTTTTTTCATCCGAAACGCATGGCCGATCTGTCTTGGCGTGGTTTCACCACCTCGAGTTACTCGAGTAATGCCTTATCTGTGCTTGGAACACTACGATACTCGTACAGTAACGTAATACCAGTTCTTTTTGCTCTATCGAGTGATATCACGTGAATTGTATCGGTCGGGGCTAACTAAATTTTGATTTATCGAGACTACAACTTAGGTTACTGTACTGTACTATCTCCTTCCTTAAAGCGCCGTCGCGGTAACGAACGCCAAGGTGAATATATGCCCACTTTTTTCTTAGAGAGAGGGGGTAGTAGAATCATGGTCAGCCTCCCCAGGCACGAATGCCGACAGAGGACTGTTAGTATAGAATTCTGGTCATGATTTTAGCTGCATCCATCATACGAGTTAGTGCGTTGAGCCCGAGGATAGTCTAAACGGCGTTAAGAAATTCGGAATCTCACAACTTAGGACTTCCAGCTTAGTGTACAATGCTTTCACCTCTGCGGAATCGACCTTGCTAATGTCGGCCATCATATACGCGATCTATTGCGGCAAAAATGTTTGTCGTTAGCGACCGTATATGGTAATCTAGCTAAGAACTCCCGAGCACGTATACCTACATCACCACGACTATCAGAGATTTGCTTCTCTACGTTATAATCCCCGAGAATATTGTTGACTTGTCTCAACACACCAGGGCGGTTCTGGTGGATGAATATGACACGGAGATGGCTCACTTCAGCCACGTTTAGGCTCCTGAGAGTCACTTCAGGCATATTGGCGGCTCCAGTGGTGCAGCCGGAATTTATATATCTGAGTAATGCTCCACCAACCTCAGCGCCGATAGCTTCCTGAGCTTCTTCTGTCGACCCACCAATATGAGGTGTAAGAATAACGTTGGGAAGGCCTCTAATCTCTGTCACCCAACGAGCAAGGTCCTCATTGAAGTGGGGACCATCAGCAGGGGGTTCGCAGGGGAATACGTCGAGAGCTGCACCAGCTAAGTGACCGGAACGCATGGCTTCACTATATTTTTAAAAAAGATAAATTAGCTATTAATATGATAATTATCATAGCATGTCGGATAAGGGGGGCTACCCTAAGGGCGGGGGATCGTACCATAAAGCCTGGAGATTAACTACACATCCACGAGAAGCGTTGATAAGATAACTCCCTTTCTTCATCGCCCTTAGCTCCGCGCGGCCAATAAGACTGTGGGTCTGCGATGTTTCAGGAACATGGAGGCTAACAAAATCTGATGAGGCCAGTAGTTCAGTTAAATTTTTAACTTGTCTTGCTTTGCCAATTGCTACCAAAGGAGCGGCATCACAGAAGAGGACGCTCATCCCCATCGACTCAGCTAAAACAGACAACTGGGATGCGATATGGCCATGACCGATGATGCCT
This sequence comes from Tuber melanosporum, assembly GCF_000151645.1. Taxonomy (NCBI): domain Eukaryota; kingdom Fungi; phylum Ascomycota; class Pezizomycetes; order Pezizales; family Tuberaceae; genus Tuber; species Tuber melanosporum. The sequence goes on from NW_003298789.1 coordinate 121,243, forward strand.
AAAACCTTTCCACGAATCTCTCGACAACGAGTGGAAGCCTTCTGCCAGGTGCCAAGGTGCATTTCCATAGATTTATCGCCAATTCTACGAGCAAGCATGATAACTTCGGCAATTACCAATTCAGCAACCGAACGAGAATTGCTGAAAGGGCTATTGAAAACAGCAATGCCGCGTTTTGCTGCGTATTCTAGATCGACTTGGTCTGTCCCAATGCAGAAGCACCCAATTGCCAAAAGGTTCTTGGCATGATCAAGCACTGAAGCAGTAAGTTTGGTTTTCGAGCGGATCCCAATAACGTGGACATCTCTGTTCAGGAAATATTAATCGCACATTTAGCAAATCCAGGTTAATGAGGACAACAGTTGCAATCAGCGATATAGGGAGCGTGGATGCCTACCGAATCTTCTCAATCAACTCGACATCCCGGAGAGAAGAGGTGTGAAATTCCACCTGATATCCTTCCTTTTGCAGTAACTCACATGCAGTACGATTGATGTCTTCTAACAAAAGTATCTTGATGTCGCCGGTATTGAAAGGTTTGGGCTGCTTCTTAGGAACAGCTGGGAAATAGCTGGTTTCAAAAGAGGGACTTGTCCCAGCATTAAAGAAAGCACTCGGCGAAGGGCTACTGGGCACTATCATGTTGGATACCGGTGTTATATCTCTTGGGATTGTCATTGGGGGATTTGGGGGGTTCAAACAAACAAACCCAAGACGGTTTATTCGGGGGTAGAGTATTCAAGGCGAGCAGTAATGGTTCTCTACCTACAGAGAACGGTAGACAGAGATGGGGAGGAGAGCGGCAGCGAGGGGAAGGTGTAGCGTTGGTGGTGGTGGCGGTGGTGGCGGTGGTGTTTGAGATGGGAAAGAACAGAAAGGGCGAAGATGAGGGATGAGGATGGAAAGGATCGTATATGGGGGCCAACAAATTTTAGAGCTGCATAAGCGCAGGGGTTTCCGAGGGAAGGGGATTAGGGAATACGGGGCAGTGGTGTAAACATTAGGTATCATACACGGGCCGGTGCGACGTCTTTCGCGGTATCCTGAGGGCAGACGGGGGGCATAATAGTTGGGGATTCCGAGGCATGGGGTAGAGAGAGGTCTGGAATGATTGCCGAGTATTCTCCAGTAAACGGTAAACTGGATAAGGACGGGCCCTGCCATTTACCGATAATTGCAAAGAATCCGTCGACGAAGGAACCTAGAAACAGATCCGAGTGATTGGGCATGTTGCCGCAAAGTGTCTATCCTATTTGGGGGCTCTGGAAGGAAAATTCTCAGAGAGGGACGGACGACAATCTTGCTTGCACTGCATGTCCTATTCGACAAGCCCGGCTGCATAGGAGAGGCAGAAACTGTTCCGTTCTGACGGTTATCCCACCCATGACCATGACTTCGGCTGGCTATGGCAAGTCGCACCGTCCATAAGCGAGCGAATAGGTTAAAATGGTGGAGGAGACCGGAAGCGATAAGTTTTCGTCCGGCCAATACAAGTAGAGTACAGTTACAGCAGGGGATCGAGATACTCGAATCATAGGGTCGGATGCGCCGGCAGATGATGTGATAGGGTTCACGGGTCGCTGTGCAGTATGATACAAGTACTATCGTAGCACAAACAGTGAACATGGGTTGGTGATGCCGCCCTCACGTACAGTTAGGTGGCTGGTAGGAAGCCGCTGCTGTGGGAAGTGGTATATACAAGCACTCGAGTACAGCCGCATTCGCAAAGTTCTCATACCCTCCCTTGCACCTCAAGAACTATACCAATTGACAACAAGAGAATAAGGAGAGTCTGCTAGATTCCTGTTTTCAGATATGCCTCTAGGGGTATTGAAAGATATTATCACGATTTGTTTTGTTAAGTTATAGGAGGGGAGGGGTGGCGGAGCGCTCCCAAGGGCTGGGGGTACCGGTACTCTGAAGGGTATGAGAAATTTACGAATGCGGTGTTACTCGAGTACTCGAGATACTGGCGCTGGGGTAGATACCAGCACCAGCTTAATCGAGGTTCGTATTGCCGCTTTTGAGTAAAGTGCCGGTACAAGTACAGAGCGTAACAGGACAATGTCGCGGACAGGATAATGTCGCATGCACGATGGGGTAAGATATGAATAATAATTATCATGATGGGAAAGTTTCTTGTTCCATAACACTATTGATGACCTGTCCTCATTTCCTACCATGACCACCGCTACCCTTTCTGCTGCTCAGATTACTGCTCCTTTTATGACCTGCAGATGTACCATGATTTTTTCTCTCTTTTTCCTCCTCTCTCTCGTCCCGTTTTCTTTTCTCAGCTTGTATGTACTGTCCGGTACATAAGGTAGACTTTCCTGCCGTAGGATCAGAGATAATTCTTCCATCTCTTCCAGTACCCGTAAGTCTTTCAAGCTCTGCCCTCACACCTTGCAGTTCTGATATCGCAGTCACTGCTTTTACTCGTGACCTATCTGCTTCAGCAGATAGATCATTTAGCGTCGTATGTAGGTTTTTGAGAAATGGAACTGGAGGATTATTGTGGCATTGAATTTCTCGATCGAGTGAGTTGATAGTATTAGCTGCACGTTCCTGGAGAGAAAGAGTTGTGGTATGAGTAGGATCGTAATCAATAGGTTGAGGAGTTGGTGTTAAATCAGATTGGCAATGAGATGGAAGTCAGGCTTTAACCAGCTCACGGTCAATAGGATAGATACTGGTTTTTTGAAAAGCAGTTACGGGCAGACAGGAGGGTGAGAAGAAGGTTTTTTGACGAGCTGGATGAAGGAATGTAAGAGAGTTGTGTTTTCCAATACCAGTTACACCGGTATTAATTAGGCTGGCAATCTCTAGAGAATAAAAATGCTGTAAGGTCGAAAAAATACCAACATCGAGTGGTTGTAAAATATGCGTAGCATGGGCTGGAAGACAGTGAACAAGAATCATATGATCCCAGCAGAACTCCAATGTATCCAGTCTCATATGTGCTTTAAGACCATCAACTAGAAGTAGTCTCCAATTACCATTTGCCCGCTCTCTTGTTGAGAGTTCAAAAATCTGTATTATCCAGTCATGATAAAGGTTACCATCAATCCATCCATTCTGGGAATGGCCGTAGCTATAGTCCTCCAATGCAGGTACAATGAGTTCTGAATCGAGTGCTGAAAAACATCCCTTCTGAAAGGTAAGTGCTTTGAAAATAACGCATGGCCGTCCCACCCATCCATCAGCTCCAATGCACTCTAAGACAGTAATTAACTCTCTATTACCATCCTGTGTTGCTTTTGCCATTGCCGATGAACATGTATGAGGGTCCTTTCGTACTACTACTCAGGCAGAATTTCCAACTCCAATAAGAAATCCCTTTTCATCCAAATTGTAGAGATTCTCTGATACAATATTGGTAAATTCAAATGCCGTAGATAACTAATATTATCTTAGTTTTTTCTTAAAATTGTTAAAGATAAATATAAAATACTACTTACCTCGTCAAAGAAGTTATCTATAGTACGGCCTTGTTCGGGGGTATTCAGTAGAGCTCTTGCATGGTTTATATGACCGCTCCATTTACTTTCACAATTATGCCTCTTTAACATGCTCGCTATCCAGTGCTTGCCAACTGTGGCAGTTGAGGTTTCAGTTTTACGACATAAAACACAGTTTCCCCAGGCTCGTAATGTGGTAGTTGTAACAGGGAAGTTCATCTTCGCTAACCATTCACATTTTTCAAGCAGCTGAGCTTCTTCCTGGACTTTTACTATATTAGCATTATAATGTATTTTATTTCAGTATCAAAGAAATATATACACGATAAATTCTGTCTCAATTCACACTCCTTGATCCAAGATTTATTGACTCCTCGTGCTCGGCGTTGAAGCATTCTTGGATTAACATTGTACGCGAGTGTACATGCTCGGAGTGACGTAAAGACCTCAGGATGCTCTTCAACTGCCTTCAAGGCTGTCTCAATTCGCTTCTCTTTCTCAAATACCTCCTTCTTTAAGACCATATTCAATTCAACTAAAGAATCTTGATAGAAGAAATCAAAGAAAGTTCAAGGAATAGGGCTGTTGTTGTTGTTGTTGTTGGTTGGATCTATCGGAAAGTGTCACGTCATTGTGATACTACTAGTGCTGCAAGCATGTACTAGTATAATCTGCAAAATTCTTATTGGTTGCTTCAGGTTCTTACTAATTTAATCACAATATTTTTGTCCAGGGCGACATTGTCCTGTCATGCTCTGTACTTCTCTAGTTCACAGCCGAATTGTACAGGTACTATACTGCACAGTATTAATATTGTAACCCCAAGGCACAGCCTACGGCTTGTTAGTTTAAAGAGGGTATGATAATGTAAAGTTACCAGTGCAGTCGGCTACCTCACTACGGATACCCCGTGTCTTGGTTGGCAGGGCGAATGACTCCGGCCATGGCGCAGGATGGGGGGACGACTTCATCATAGCCCTGCCCTGGACTCTTGCCCTGCCTGTCTAATCCAAGACCTTTTTTCCCTCTTCCCTTTCTTTCTCTTCCCTTTCAGATATCATACTCATACGAGTACAAGTATCATACTTAGTCTAGTTCGTGAACCGGTATATTGTGAAAGCGCTCATGGAGATATGAATGCTTATCGAAGGGCATTTCCCGAATTTTTCATCTATTGTGATGGAGAGGCGATAATATCATACAGTCTCTTCCGGTGTTGCGAGATTCCCCAGTTGCGAGAGTGGCGCTGCTACTTACTGTTTTGGTGGCCAGGACTAGTTAGTTATCAGCACATGTGCTCCACCTTCTCTTCACTCAACACCATCATCATGAAACACAAACAACATCAACAAGACAACACATCCGGAGCAACAACACATTTCATCCCTCCTTGCTTAGTGGACAAGAAGGTAATTAAGAGGAAGAAGAAGAAAAAATAAAAGAAAATAAAAGTAATTCCAAATTAATACCTTACAAAAAGGCCAACAAGCTAATAAAATCTAATTGATCATTGTCTGATTCAGACCATCATGTTCAGCTACATGTCCAATACTCTCATTAATGTCCATGGACTCATCGGCCTTCTCATCATTCTCACCCAAATCACTATCGTCAGTTACCTCTAATTCTTCTTTAACGAACTCCACTAACTTATTATCTAACAAGGCAATCTTATCTGCTACTCCATTAATCTTGACTTCAACTTCCTCAATTTTCTAGTACAAGACTTCATGGCAGAGTCCAATTTGAGATCGAGGATTCTGTTCTTTCTCCGCCATTTTTTGTTTCAGTTCCTGAAGTTGGTCCTGTAGGTTGTCTTTTTTACTTTAAATGACTTACTCTCTTTTGTCGTATTTTTTTATACTCTTCACTAATAATATCTTTCCTCCAATATCACAGATCACCTGCTGTCGCAAAGGCTTGTCTATGGGTGGGAATTTTCTTCTGTGCACATAGCTGGCCACTAGCTTTTCGTTTCCGTTCTTGAGATTTTTGCTGAAGTTGTACCTTCTCTGTTAGATGAATCATTATATGGACAAACTGTGCAGAATGAATCAACTTGGTAAGCTTGGACTTATGGATTCGAATCTTGAATGGACTAAGAGAGGGATTGCAAGCTAATTGGAATAGGTTATCGCTTAATCGTTTCAGTGAGTTTGGAGTTGTTGGTGTTGCTGGAATCCCAGGTGATGGAATACGTAATGGGAGGGTTTGAGGTCATTGCGCTCAGTTTCAAAGAAGGAGACTTGAGTTGTTGGTTGATGATGGGATAGCTTGAGATTCCAGGATATGAATTGGTTGAGATTAGGATGAGATGGACTGTACGGGGAAGGGACTCTGATATGTTGGCTTCTTCAATTTCGGATTAGGCGGGTCATTGTACATGACTTTAGGATCGGTATGCTTTACTGGGTCATATGCGAGTATCTTTTGAAGTGCTATATATCTGTCGAGTGGGTTGATACCAGTTATTGCAAAAGCTGATATAACATTTTGTACTGTAAAGGCTTTTTCTGGTGCCTCTGACAGAAACTCTCAGAAGTTGGCTTTTGATATTCCATAGTGTCCATACCGAAATTATTATTCTAGAACCTGAGCATAATAGTTCTTGTATGGTCCGAAGATTTCAACATCTAGTTGTTGAAGGAGATTTGTACTATGTGCAGGTAGACAAAATGCGATAATATGATTATCAATGCAGTACTGTAGGAATCCATGCGATATGTGTGATTCAGGACCATCAAATATAATCATCTGATACTGGCCATTTGCTTTCTTTGCTAATAGGCTTTCTGAACCAAAGAGATACTTTAGGTAACTCAATTCTATCTTATTATCTGTCCAACCATTTGGAGAATGGCTACAAAGAACATCTCCTGGAAAAGATAGAGTTGGATTGAACCATTCAACTCTGAATTCCTCTACCTTGTAGGTAATCATTAGACTAAGATTTCCTCTATCAGCACATATGGCTTCAATTACTGTTGCCATTTCTCAGTTTGCATCTATTGTACATATTAGCAGAGTGAAAATATTATTATACATTTGTTGATATACTAAAAGATCTTAATGCTCCATTAAGCTGTAATTCTCTAATATCAACTACAACCTTTTCTGAATGGGATGCACCCATAAGAAATCTGATTTCATCGAAGTTGTATAGATTTTCTGGATGTACATTATGGCAGTTTATAAGTTCCGTTAACTTAATTAATTGTATTAGTTTTAAGTCATAAACAAATATTATAAATAAAATCAAAATAACTTACACAATCAAAGTACATATTAAGTACAATTGGATTATTTGCCTGAACAGCATGGTAATTCTTGATCTGCTTACTGAATGCACTTGTCAACTGGTCATGGCATTTAATAAAATTATAAACCTAATGCATTCTAATAATTCCTTCACGCTCTCTTAATTGTAGTAAACCTTGTGTCATATCCCTTACCACTCCATGTCACGCAGGCTGAAGCCATGAGCTCAACAAGCTACATATATTCGGAATAGCTTTCTCCTCACCTACTGTTAACTTACACTTTTTTTCTATACTCTCTTTCCTACTTCCATGACCTCTGATTACATGGCACAAGGTTGAATATGCAATACTACAAGCTTCAGCAATCATCTTCCGATTCGGAGTAAGGCCATCATGCAGTTCTCTCTCGATCCAGGTTATCACCATATTTTTTTTTTCATCAAGACTAAAGGTTTCTGCAAGCCGCAGTGGTTTTGAAAGAACTGGCATTATATATTCCAGTAAAACGCAAGATAGGGGATATGGTAGAATAGGAATTCAAAATACTTCCCTCAAAAGTGTGGTCACTGCAATCTACTCTACTATACCACTATATTATGGTACTTGGATCCTATGCCATCATTTGTCATACTTAAACTTTTGTCTTGAGGTCATCTGTTCGGTTATAGGTTTAGTGTGGTCTTGGGATTATGTAACCTCCTACATTTCTGCAGTCACTCTCGTGACTCCGGAATCTCGCAATGCCAGAAGTGACTGTAAGGCAGTTGTCAAAGATGACCTCGTTAGCGTTAATAGCTTTACTACCTATTTTCATAATTTTACAGAGGGTCAGGCCTGACGCGGATTTTTTGAATGGGATGAAGAATAGGGAGAGAGGCTTTCACTGGGTTTCTTGATTGTGGAGAGGGGAGTCCTGCACGCTGAGTTGATGAGATTTAGCTAGAATTGTATCATTTATTTGTTAGGAATTGGGTGAGCTACAACAATGAGTACAGCGATCTCCCTACAATCTTACAAATGACTAACTTCATTACTAATAATGCAAAGAGCTAGGAAAAAAACAAACGACCACCCAAAGAAATCCCTCCACTATACCATTGAGATACAAGAATGGGACAGGAGGAAAGGTAAAAAGGAAAAGAAAAAAAAGCAAACTCAGACTTTTTATACCAAGTCAGTATGGGCATTCGGGGTAGCAAGGTAAAATTGTAAAAGCTGCAGACAGGGCACTTTTAGTAAGAAGAAAACAAATAACAAGTGATGAGAAGCATGTTATAGAGCTGGCCTCAACCCTCAAGACCTCACAATTAGTAGCACAGGCAATTACCTTTGAAAAGGCCTAGGTCCTGCAATCTATACTTTTAAACAAGTGCTGGGGGTAGGTATCTCCGTCTGTATCTTCCTTGAATTTTTCCAGTTCATCGGTAGTTGCATGGCTAATCCACGAGAGCAACCTACGAAAATCAGATTCCTGTTTCGGGTTCTAGTACAAGCGGCTGTTGGTGATGGTGGTCGCACGGGCATTCATCGCATATACAAGTTGTTTGTATTCTAATGGTAGTCTCTGTTAGAAATATAAATAGTGCAATCGCAGAACACCCAAATACATAACTCTGCCCCAAATACACAGTCCCTAATAAATAGCTTGTAACGCTGAGTTACTACGAAGGTACAGCCCCTAAGTTTTGAATATTCTGCTAGCAGGGGTGTTATGTGGGCAGGGATTATAGTAGTAAACTGTAAGTAGAAGGAGGGTGGGTTGAAGTCTTGGAATGGGGGATGAAAGGTTTTTCATGAGAGTAATTTTTTTCGTATGATACTTCACAATTAATTATCAACCAATATGCCGCACTTGACCCAGGACCAAAGACGTGACTGCCAGCTCCTACGCTCAATAGGCTGGAGGTATAAGCAAATTCAGGAAAAAACAGGCTTTTCCCAACACCAGATTCAGTATGCATGCACATCGCCAGCAACACCAACCAAGAAACCAGGTTGCCCTCCTACTCTTACCCAAGCACAGATTGAAGACCTTATCGGATATGTGTGTATGTCAGCCAGGAATAGACGGCTTTCTTTTCAACAATTGGCTGAGGAGTTGGATTTGGGGGTAGGAAAGAAAGCAATACGGGCAGCACTCATTAAGGAGGGGTTTCACTGACGGCTGGCGATGAGAAAACCACCAATCTCTGAACAAAACCGTGTAATAAGACTCAACTGGGCTCAGGAGCATCTTCACTGGACACAGGCAGAGTGGAATTCCATACTGTGGACCGACGAAACATGGATTACGGGTGGAAGGCATACACACACTTGGGTTACACGGAGAGCAGGAGAAGAGTGGGACCCTACTTGTATTGTTGAAAGACATCAGAGAAAGAAAGGATGGATGTTCTGGGGATGTTTTCATGGTAGCACACAAGGTTCCGGAATATTTTAGGAAAAGGATTGGGGTCCGATCAATTCAGAAACCTACTGCGCACATACAGTACCTGTTATTCATGGGTACATTGAGCTCTGTCATCAAGATGGGATAGATTTGAGACTCATGCAGGATGGGGCACCGGGACATTCAGCAGGCAATACCTCTCTGAAGTTAAGAGAGAGAGGAATCGAGGTTATTTTCTGGCCGGCATTCTCACCTGACTTAAACCCTATCGAAAAAGTATGGCATATCATGAAGAATTATCTCCAAGATAACTATCCAGAGACTATGTCGTATGACAGATTGAGAGTAGCTGTCAAGACCGCATGGAATAATGTGGGAGAGCACGAGTTCCTAGAGCTTATTGAAAGTATGCCTGCTAGATGTCAGGCCGTTATTGATGCCAACGGCCTTTTCACCAAGTATTAAACACTCCCGGGGTTTCCTTCATCCCTTTCCCAACACAGCTATGGCCAAACACCACTCTCATCTTGAGGACACAGAGTGAGAGATCACAGTAGCTATAGAGTAGGAAAGATGAAGAGCCGGGAGAGCAGGGGACTGGAGAGGAGTGGGAGCTTTGAACTGAGGAGGGTTGGGAGCTGTGGGCCAGGGAGGATTGGGAGCTGTGGGTCGGAGATGATGGGAGCAGGGAGAGCTGGAGAGTCGTAGATAAGGGAAGCTGGAAAGCTGTGCACTGTAGAAGCTGACAACTGGGGACGATGGAGACTGGGGAAGCTAGAAACCGCGGAAGCTATGGACTGGGGAAGCTGTGGACCGGGGAAGCCGGAGACTGGGGAAGCTAAAGACCAGGGAAGCTGATAACCGAGGAACATGGGGAAGCTGGCAACCGGGAAAGGTGGAGAAGCTGGTGACCGGGGGAGATGTGGATGGGGGAAGCTGGAGACCGGGGGAGATGTGGATGGGGGAAGCTGGAGATTGGGGAATATGGGTAAGCTGGAGACCGGGAGAGATGGAGACTGGGGAAGCTGGTGAGTGGGGGAGATGGGAGAACGATAGTTAGAGGCTATCCAATGCTGAAGTTTGTCTTTCCTTTATTAGTTATCATATTTCTAAACGCACAGGGGGATGTACCTGGGAGGACCCTGTATACACAGAAGTACTGTGGAAGGACAGGAGGATGTGGTTGTTGTTTTTTATATATATCCTGTCATTACCATTTTTTAGTTAGATGGTCATCCTTGAGGTTGTTTATGAGACGAAGAGTTTTCATGTTCTGGGCATTTCTCACTTACCTTACTTCAAGTTTGCGGGTGATTTATGGCTGTAGGGAACTGGAAGTCTAAAGGATCGGAGGACCAGGAGGCATAGTCGGCAGAGGAGTTGGAAATATTTGATCCATTAAAGCGGTTGTAAACTTGGATATCTGAAGGGAGTAGAAGAGAGTGTCAGTATCAGGCAATAGGATTGCCGCAGATCATGAAAATCGCGTTGTGTTCCACACTACTGTAGCCCTAAGCGACCTTTCCCCATTCATCACCTTAATCCCTGCTAGTGGAATACCCCCTGCTAGCAAAATATTCAAAACTTAGGCGCTGTACCTTCGTAGGATATAGTCAATCTGGACTGAGCCAGGAGGGAACTATGTATTTAAAGGCCTTGTGTGTTTGTGTGTCTCATAATTGTAGCAGGGGATCCAAAGGAAATAGAAAGCATACCGAGAAGTGATTTGGCCTCTAACCACGATAAACCGTACAGAGTAGAAAAGGTAGTATCATGATTGTATTCAATCAGGTGATTTCTAAACAGGCAAACGTCCAAACAAACATCACCAGAGTGGGCTCTGCGATTTCCAGAATCTATTATAGAATGATCTTTATCGTCCATTTCTTGCTCCCTCCGGCGATAGGTGGCGAAAAACCGCTTCCTAATGTCGACAGCAGTGTCCGTAAGCAGGCGCAAAATCATAAGTTCTTTGGCTTGGTCTTCAACCCTGTTCTGTAATGCTTTTGCCTTGTGTTTTTCATCATCAACCATGTTCTGTAATGCTTTTGCCTTGTGTTTTTCATCATCAACCATGTTCCGTAATGCTTTTGCCTTGTGTTTTTCATCATCAACCATGTTCCGTAATGCTTTTGCCTTGTGTTCTTCATCATCAACCTTATTCTGTAGCGCAAGAATATCGTTTTCCATTTTTCGGATTGACCGGAGTAGCGAACGACCAGGTTTATTTGCGTAAGCGGTCTGATTTGCTGGTGTTCCCATTCGCATCCGAGAGATTGATCGAACTCCGGTATTTAAAGATCTCCTGACTCTGAAGAGCTCTCTTCTTTGATCTGCACTCCCATTAATCTCGGTATAGACAAGCCCGGTTACCATCTAGACAATTGATAAATAGTTAGTAGACAACAATATTTAAGGGCTAGAGTCAAATACTGATCCTACCTTTGCTCGAAGGGGGTACAGTCGGTGCTCGAGTAGTTTGAATATTTATAAAGATAAATAGAAAGAGAGTTTGGGGGACCATTTGTCCCGAGAAGAATAGTTGAAATAAGGGGTGATGCTTTTTGTGGGAAAGCAGTAGCAACAGACCAGCGTGATGAGATAAGGGAAGACTATAGGAGGGAATGAGGCAGGATAGACCGTTGGCGGGTTTCCTGTAGTGATGGTGGGGGTGGAAGACCAAGGGAGAGAAAAAAGACCAAGAATGATGACTCGCGGACACAATAGTCTGGGGAGCTGCAGAGCTGGGGGCCAAGAGAAGAGGTTCGAGATGGAGAAAGAGGTAGATCTACTGTATGCTAGACAAGGAGGCGATGGGTGGTGTTAATGTAGTGAGAGAAGGATGAGCAGATGGTTGAAGGGTAAACAGAGAGGTAAATAAAGAGAACAATTCTCTCAAGCACCGTGCCAAGACCCCTTTTTGTATAGTCACATGAGGTATGAGCTTGGCACAAAAAGTCATGAGTATGATATTTGTACGAGGCTATCTGTAAAATTTGCTAACACTTCCCCATTTTACACCAAAATTATCCACTTTCACTCTGCAAACTCTCAGCCTTTTCACTGGGTAAAAAAATTTAAAATTTGGTAGAGACTTTGGAGCCATCTAGGTATTATCATTTGTAAGTGATGAGCCTGGTCAGTTAATGTCTATAGTGTAGTGCTGGAATAAATAGTGGTAAGAAAAAGATACTTCTAATTTTATATAGGTTTCCCATACAAAAGATATATTGCAACTGCCTTTAATCTGGCCCCTTAGCTCTCAGTCCTCAAGGTGTGGTGGGAAAATTGTGATGACTTTTATCCAGAAATTTTGCACAATTGCCTGCACTATGGAATTGATTTTATTAATTCTCCATTGCTTTTGGACGGGTTGAGCATTATTAAAATCAGCCATTTTTGGTGGAAAATGGGGAAGTGTCAGCGAATTTTGCAGATAGCCTCATACAGTTCAGTAATAAAAGTGATCGTTGTCATACTTGTCAACCACCTCACCTGCTCACCACCTCATAACAACAACCTTCTGATATTAAATCAGATGTATTTAGAATTACAGATTTTTTTTTTATAGAATAGATTGAATAAGAAGATTAAATACAATATGGGTGCATTTCAGGGAAAATGGTAAAATTTTCAGATAGTAACAAATCAGGTTCTATAGTCCTGAGCCTTAAATACTATGTAGAGAATCTTCTAAGTATCTTGAAATATATTTAATGTAAAGATTTGAGTAATATTTAACCCGTAATGATTATTTTGAAAATCTGTCTTAAATTCTTTTTTTATATACAGTGATAGTCCACCTTGAAATCTATCAGTCATTTAAATTTGAAATATTTTTAAGAATAGAATCTGGAGTTATTGTATAGTTTATTTAATATATCTATGGCTTCATTATTCAATACACATTATAAACCTATATGAAGAATAATAAATGCAACATAAGTGAAGATAAGGGTATAGGAAGAAAGGTTGTAAGAAGATATTTGGTGATATTTGGTAATTTTGAGAGAGTTGTATAATTATTATAGTGAAATAAGGGCTCAAAAGAGAAAACTAAGTCTTGTAGATACACCTAGTAATAAAGAATACTCAGCTCTTAAGACATACCTCAAAGCCTTAAAAGGAATTCAAAACTATCACATTTTCCACTTTACCTCCTTAAATGCTGATATAGTAGAGGCAAAATAGCTACCCCAGAATGAGTGGACAAAACATGATTTATGAAACAAAAACTTTCTTTTAGTTAATTTCTTGGCTATTGGACCCAATGGCCTTCAAGCTACTGGTGTGAATTCAGAGAGACACTATGACCTTTGGAATAAATATTCTATCTATGTACTATCTGAGTACAAAGATCAATAGTACTACTCGAAACCTCAAGATGAGCAAATTTCTGCAGTGTATGAAAAGAATAATACAATGGCATTAAATGCCAATGAGGCCAAAAGGGATCTGGCTCAGGAAGCAGACAAAAGTGAGAGTTTTACTAATAAATTAACAGATTCCCTAACTCCAATTCCTGCAAAGCAAAAATGTGTTCATTCCCTAAGCTCAAAAAATAAGCGCCAAGCTTTTGATTAATCTTATAACCTCTATTAATTCTTATTACTCAGCTCTTATAACTTCTGTTAATGTATATTATTAGTTTATAATCTTTATCTGATCTATTAAGCTTGACTAAAATACAAAATATTTGCATAAAATTAAACAAAATACTAAAGCGATTATTATACTTTAGTCTCAGACTATATATGCTGTAGATAGTTGTGCTATTTCAATTACTGTATCAAAAATACATTTTTTCCTTTTTCTCAAAAGTCTCCTGGTTGCTATGCAAACTAAAACTACATCTAGTTCAATACAACTAAAATGCAAGTTTTCTTATTTTCCCTGCAATGCACCCATATATCAATTTAATATTTAGTATACCACCCTTTTGCCTTAATGACAGCCTTAATCCTCCTAGGAATACCCTCAACCAACTTTTCAAACAAAGAGTCTGGTATCAACTCCCAGCAATGAATAAGAGCTTCCTCTATAAGTGGCTTTACCTTGTCTGCTGATCTAGTATCTGCAGCCAAGTAAGTATAATGTTCATGGTAAAGCTTCTTGAAGTATACACAAATATGTTCAATGGGATTGAGATCTGGTGAATATGGGGGCCAATCCTCCAAAACCTCCACCTTATTCTCCTCCTACCATGCTATTGTAAGTCTAGCAGTATGTACCTTAGCATTGTCTTGCATAAAGATTGGCCTAATATTCTTTTCTTCCAATTCCTTTAAAAAATCAAGTAAAGAAAAGTCCAAAGTCCTACCATATACTCTTGCATTCACTCTACCCCCATCCACAACCCTCATACCATTACAGGTTTCCTTCAATCTACCAGTAAAACAGGCTCATACTTTCTGCTTGATTCCACCAGACTTCTTCCCTCCCTTCACACACTCTGGTAGTCATCTTTCCTTGGATGTTCTGAAGACTCATTGAACTGCTGGATCTGCAGATTTCTCAATACTACATTCATCACTTCAGACCACCCTCCTCCATTGATCAATTGTCCAACCCCTCTGCCCTATGCACTATTCATATCTCTTTCTTGCCAGACCCGCTATTAACCTTGACCTCTCAGCTTTTATTTGCTTATAAATCTCATATTCTGCTAGTCTTTTTTTAATTATCTGGGCAAAAGCTTGGAGGACAAAATCATGGCAAAGCTGCCAATGATGTATTTCTCTATTATGCCTAAAGGCAATAACTAAATGACGGGTACTATGAGGGAAAATCTTTTAGACTCGACCAGTTCTGGTTAGGACTAAAACTGACCCTGTTTTCTTATATCATTGGTATGCAGAAGCCAGTATAGAAGCTGGTATTTCTACTCAGCATGATATCTTGGCAAAATGTGTCCCAACTTCCCTCATTTCAATTACTCTCTAATACGTTAACTCAAGACATTCCATTCTTCCTAATCTTCCAGTATAAAATTTTTTTCGTTATGGTATGAGGCAGCACTATTATTGTAGTTTTGTTATTGCTATATGATCAGTTACATTGCCAATGATGACTTTATTCTAAGAACTATATCAACAACAAAACAACCATTTTCTCAACAATGATAAGAAAAAAAACTCTCTTTTAGATAGAATACAGAGAAGAGAAGTTAATACCTTAATAATGAGTCTGTAAGCCATTTTGCTTTCTACATTCTCTAAGCCTTTGAGGCATACTATCAATCAGCTCATTCCAATCAGAAGGTTTTAGGCTTCTTACAAGCCTTATATTAGGTATAACTCTTACTAGCAAATGTACTCTGAATTGTGTGAGGTGCAATACACAATCCAGCTTCCTGTCCAAATTGCCTCCAAGATACTCTTCTTCTCTCCCAATTCCTTCTCAACATAAGTCCAATATCTTATTTGTTGAGCTTATGTGGTCGCTCAGTTTTCATATTCTGCCAGCACTGTTTCTGGGGGCTCTTGC
>NW_003298789.1:137029-162177 GCF_000151645.1 Tuber melanosporum
TAGACCGGCTAATTTTCTCAAAGCGCTGAAGTAATAGCCTAATGACTTATTATTTGTTGAGCAACACTAGTAAGATCCGATGCCTTGCTCTGTAAAATACGACATTCCAGCATTATCAGGACTCTGGTCCTAGTTAGAGTTTCCCATTCATGGTAGATTGTAGGTAATGGTGTGGTGGGAGTCACAGTTGTCATGCTGGATGTGATATTTAATACCTCGGTACTACTCATAACCTTTCATGCCGAAATCGTACTCGTACTGTACAGGTAAGGAAACCTATTAGGACATGACATAGGTAGACTGACTCTATAGATCACTGAAGAATAGAAGGGCAATTTAAATGGCCGGTACAGTTTCTTCCAGCGTTGCAAGATTCCCAAGTCGTAAGAGTGGTATTGCCACTTACTTTCTTGGCGGCCAGGACTAGTTAGTTATCAGCATATGTGCTCTACCTTCTCTTCACTCAACACCATCATCATCAAACACAAACAACACCAACAAGACAACACATCTGAAGTAACAACACATTTCACCTCCTCTTGCTTAGTGGACATGAAGGTAATTAAATGGAAGAAGAAGAAAAATAAAAGAAGAAAAAAGTAAGTCCAAATTAATACCTTACAAAAAGGCTAACAAGGTAATAAAATCTAATTGATCATTGTCTGATTCAGACCATCATGTTCAGCTACATGCCCAATACTCTCATTACTGTCCATGGACCCATCGGCCTTCTCATCATTCTCACCCAAATCACTATCGTCAGTTACCTCTAATCCTTCTCCAACAAACTCCGCTAAAATATTATCTAATAAGGCAATCTTATCCGCTACTCCATTAATCTTGACTCCAACTTCCTCAATTTTCTAGTGCAAGACTTCATGGCTGAGTATAATTGGAGATCGAAGATTCTGCTCTTTCTCTACCATTTTTTGTTTCAGTTCTCGAAGCTAGTCCTGTAGGTTCTTTTTTTTTGCTTTAAATGTCTTACTCTCTTTTGTTGTATCTTTTTATACTCTTTACTAACAATATCTTTCCTGCAATGTCATAGATTGTCTGCTGTCGTAAAGGCTTGTCTAGAGGTGGGAATCTTCCTCCCTGCATATGACTGGTCATGAGGTTTTTGTTTCCGTTCTTCAGATTTTTACTAAAGTCGTGCCTTCTCAGTCAGATGAATCTTTGTATGGACAAACTGCGCAGAATGAATCAACTTGTTAAGCATGGACTTATAGATTCAAATCTTGCATGGACTAAGAAAGGGATTGCTAGCTAATTGGAATAGGTTATCGCTTAATCATTTCAGTGAGTTTGGAGTTGTTGGTGTTGCTAGAATCCTAGGTAATGGAGTACGTAATCGTGGGGTTTGGAGTCGTCATGCTCAGTTTCAAAGAAGGAGACTTGAGTTGTTGGTTGATAATGGGATAGCTTGAGATTCCAGGATATGAATTGGTTGGGATTGGGATGAGATAGACTGCACAGGGAAGGGACTCTGATATGTTGGCTTCTTCAATTTCGGATTAGGTGGATCATCGTACATGACTTTAGGATCGGTATACTTTACTGGGTCATATGCAGGAACCTTTTGAAGTACTGTATATCTGTCAAGTGGGTTGATGCCAGTTGTTGTAAAAGCTAACATAATATTTTGTACTGTAAAAGCTTTTTCTCGTACCTGTGACAGAAACTCCCGGAAGTTGGCTTCTGATACTTCAGAATGTCTATAACAAAATTCTTTTTCTAGAACCTGAGCATAATAGTTCTTGTATAGTCCGAAGATTCCAACATCTAGTGGGTTAATGTGATTTGTACAATGTGGAGGTAAACAAAATGTCATAATACGATTATCAATGCAGTACTGTACGAATCCATGCGATACGTGAGATTCATGACCATCAAATATAATTATCCAATACTGGCCATTTGCTTTCTTTGCTGATAGGCTTTCTGAACCAAAATGATGCTTTAGGTAGCCCAATCCCATCTCATTATCTCTTTCTCCATTTGGAGAATGGCTGCAAAGAACATCTCCTGGAAAAGATAGAGTTGGATTGAACTATCTAACTCTGAATTCCTCTGCTTTGTAGATAATCATTAGACTAATATTTCCTCTATCAGCACATATGGCTTCAATTACTGTTGCCATTTCTCAGTTTCCATCTATTGTACATATTAGCAGAGTGAAAATATTAATGTATATTTGTTGATATACCAAAAGATCTTAATGCTCCATTAAGCTGTAATTCTCTAACATTAACTATAACTTTTTCTGAATGGCATGCACCCATAAGAAATCTGATTTCATCGAAGTTGTATAGATTTTCAGGATGCACATTATGGCAGTTTATAAGTTGTGTTAACTTAATTAATTGTATTAGTTTTAAGTCATAAACAAATATTATAAATAAAATCAAAATAACTTACACAATCAAAGTACATATTAACTACAATTGAATTATTTGCCTGAACAGCACGGTAATTCTCGATCCTCTTACTGAATGTACTCGCTAACTGGTCATGGCGTTTAATAAAATTATAAACCTAATGCATTCTAATAATTCCTTCAGGCTCTCTTAATTGTAGCAAACCTTGTACCATATCCCTTACCACTCCATGTCGCGCAGTCTGAAGCCATGAGTTCAACAAGTTACATCTATCCAGAATAGCTTTCTCCTCACCTACTGTTAACTTACACTTTTTTTCTATACTCTCTTTCCTACTTCCACGACCTCTGATTGCATGGCATAAGGTCGAATATGCAATACCACGGGCTTCAGTAATTATCTTCTGATTCGGAATAAGGCCATCATGCAGTTCTCTCTTGATCCAGGTTATCACCATATGTTTTCTTTCATCAAGACTAAAGATTTCTGCAAGCTGCAGCGGTTTTGAAAGAACTGGCATTTTATATACCAGTAAAATGCAGGATAGGGGATATGGTAGAATAGGAATTCAAAATACTTCCCTCAAAAGTATGGTCACTGCAATCTACTCTACTATACCACTATATTATGGTACTTGGACCCTACGCTATCATTTGTCATACTTAAACTTTTGTCTTGAGGTCATCTGTTCTGTTATAGGTTTAGTGTAGTCTTAGGATTATGCATACTTCCACATTTCTGCAGCCACTCTCGCGTCTCCGGAATCTCGCAATGCCGGAAGAGACCGTAAGTTAACAATACTTGTATTATACGGGTAATAATAATGAAAAGTGGCTTCTTTCCACTCACTGGTATATATTAATTTAACTTACAACACCCACTTTTTTTTTCTAAGTTTGCCCACTTACCCTCTACCCCGCCCATAAATAATACCGGCGTCGTACTGTTATAATAATTATGACATAATATTATCATACTAGGGGTACACCCTCCGCGGCCTCTCGTTTCCCCTCGCACCTGCCTATCATACCTCCGACCACACCAAACCCCATTTCTACGGAGCACAACGGGGTTGTTGCAACGGGCAAGCTCTAGGAAGAAAAAAACATCCACCCCTCCTCCTCCCTTCCCCTCTGCCGGCCAACAGCAGAACCCGGAAACCTTTTCAACAACCTTACCGCTGTCTGAAATGTCGGAACTACGACGAAAAGCTCTTGGGAGCGGAAAGACCGTCTCTCGCAAAGCTGCCTCCCGCCAGTCCTCAGCAGCCTCATCCAGAGCGAATTCCCGCAACACTTCTCGTGCCAACTCTAGAGCTGCTAGTAGGGCCAATACCGATGACGAGGGCTCCCTGAGCGACGAAACCACCTTCAGGTAACTTATGTCCTAGCCTTATCCCCCATCACCGCACCCCACCCCCCTTTGCAGATGACCGAAGCTAACCCAAACGAAACAAACAAACAGTCTTGGATCGGTTGATGAGCTTGCTACTATTGATGCCGAGCTCGATGAGACCACTACCATCTGGCAGGAGGAACTTGGTGATAGAATAAATCAAATTACCGAACGCAAAAAGTCGAGCTCCGTTGGGAGAGAGGAATCTTTGACAGCCTATGTTCGTATCCTATGTGCCAAATATGCAAAGGAGGAGATACTCTCCAAAAAGTCTGAGCTCCTCGATGCCTTCGTAAAGAGCCTCAAGCAGGGCAAGACTGAGAAGGAAGCGTTGCTTGCTGCGAAAGGTATGTGTCATTCCACGAGTGAACAAACATCCGTCTCACCTAACTTCCGGGAATTACTCAAAGCTTAGTCGTTTGGTCAGGGCTAATCCAATCTTTCTACAGCACTAGCGATTACTATTGTTACGGATCCCGAGGATACCCTTTTCGACAAACTGGCCCCAGATTTCAAGCGCGCTATCAGAGATCATGCATCCCTGCCGCTCAAAAATGCTTTGATCCACGCTTTAGGAGCTGTGGTATTTTACGGCGGAGCCTCCGTTGCTGAGACGGAGCTCATTATGGACTTCTTTATGGAGATCGTCGAGTCCGATGGTCATGACATTGGCGCAGGTGATGATGCAGGGATTGTCGCTGCTGCCTTGGAAGAATGGGGTAATCTTGCTACCCAGTTGGATGATGCTGAAGAGGTTACCCGTCGCTCCATGTCATCCCTCGTTGACCAGTTGGATTCTTCCGAAATCTTGGTCCAGATCGCTGCGGGCGAGAATATTGCCTTGCTCTACGAAAAGAGCTACGCCGAGGGAGAAGATGATGAGGTTGTTGAGGACCACTCAGAATCCGGCCTTGGAAAGAACTTTGTTCAAAAATACAAACCATACCCTCGCCATGGCGATCTTCTTCATACCCTTCGCAGTCTCTCCAGCGGATCGAAAAAGTATCTCTCCAAGAGGAATAAGAAGACCCAGCACTCGGCATTTGTTGATATCCTACATAGCGTTGAGAACCCCATGAAGGGCCCACGTTACTCCGAAGCGTTGGATAAGGACAATAGAGTTCGTGGCTCAAGAATGACGGTTAGAATCCACAAGAAGGGATTATTGAGGGTAGAGAGGTGGTGGAAGCTTCATCGCCTTCAACACTTGAGAAGAATTCTTGCAGGCGGTTTCTTAAACCATTGGATCGAAAATCCAGTTATATTTGAGAGTTTGAGGTACGTTATTCTTTTATTCTACTGCTATAATTAAGCCGAAGTTGACCTATTGTGACCGTAGCTTGTTTGTGGAAGAAATATAAGCGGTATCTGATAACCTCCTAATCCGGCTGCTCTCTCAGGTAGAAGGTCTCTTGGTTTTTCTATCTGTTCGCTCACTTCGGGGTTCGTACTTGATTTACTGAAAAAAAAAAAAATGAAAAAAAAAACACGAAAAGTTGAGTGGACTAGAATAGTAAGTAGTGAGTTCCTTGTAATTTTACTACCATTGCCTGTTCCGAGGGATGTCTGCGTTTCTTGTTTCTCCTAAGTACTTCCCATATTTTGTTGTCTCATTTGCGTTTCTGGCTCTACCACTGGCTCTCGTTTTCACCTTAAGCATATACACCTTGGGGTTTCTTTAAGCTTCGAGATATATAAGGTAGACTGGCAATTTTTAACCGGGTTTTCTTTTCTTTTACTTTTTCCCCTTCTTTTCTTTAATTTTAATTTTAATTTTAATTTTTTCGTTTCTACATGGTATAGCTTTACCGGCGTTCTGTTGGGGTGAAATTTTTTTTTTTACAAACCTTTGTGCTGTGTCCCTCACGGGTCTTGGTTATATTTCTGTGCTTTAGCCCTCGTGGTAGAGGAATCTGATCCAGAGTAGTCAGTCTGCCATCAAGATTTCTTAAGACATTGTCATTATAATATTATTATACCTTTGCTATTTTTATGCTGTAAGTTTTTTTTCTTGTGTTAGCATTGGGGAGATTAGAGTTGGCAGGTGATTGTTTCTTCAAGGTGATGTTTCTAGTGGCATTAAAGCTTTAATCCATCAAACTCTTTGACTAAAGGATTGCTTGTATAGTACCGTACTCGTACAAGTATGCTCGTGCCTAGTTAGCATACCGGTATTATGATACATACAGTAACACTGTTACACCGTTCTTCTTGGAAGCTAATCTTAATTAATTTAATTTAATTTAATACATAATACCGTAAAAGTTTTTGTGAGGAAGCTTAAACTGGGTAAATATAGTAGTAATTCGGTGCCTGAGAATATGATATTGATAAATTTAGCATTAGTCTGTGCTGAGACAGGCATAAATAAATTGTATGCAATCGTGGCATCAAGGTAATTCTTGGCTGGACCCCTTGTGAGGAGGGGCTTCAACTGGCCCGCCTATTCCCCCCCCTTCAGATGAAGGCCATCCGGAAGTTTTATATTTGATTTTGCTCAACCCCCTCTCAATAGCAACAATACCCATCCAGTATCTACCCATACCAAGACTTGCACCCTGAGTCCTCGTTCACGCATACAACCATCATAGCAGGTGGCTTGCACTACTCTTTGAACTTCAATACCTCGGCCTTCCTCGATGGCAGCCACAACTACACGCCAGCCATCGCTCTTGGTCCAAGTGTCCGCTGCCCTATCGCGGCCGGCGAGCCCGACAGCTGGAGCCCCTACTAGAAAACCACATCATCCTAAACACTGGCACATTCCACGGCTACTCTTCATGGTCAAAGATGTCTCACATGAAGGAGCTACCAAGTACTTCAATACCACAAACACCCAAAAGCTCTTACACGACGCCGTAATCAGTGTTCTAGAGACGCTATACACTCACGAGACAGCGCCCACGACGTACTCCCCTAGCTCCAAAACTTTCCAATTTCTTAGTGTTCTTTCACTTTATACAAACTGACATAGTCAATAAAGGCAGCGCTCAATAACACTGATCCTCCAGTCAATGGATGGCATAGCAAATACCACCGGCAACGAACTAGATAACGACTGCAAGGAGATCTATTTTTCACTCGACTACATTGGTCAACTTTCTGATGACCGTACGCAAAATGAGATCCTAGGAGTGGTAAGGCATGAGATGGTGCATTGCTGGCAATACGATGCTTGTGGAACCGCACCGGGTGGGTTGATCGAGGGGATATCCGACTTTGTTAGGATGAAGGCGAGGCTCGGCCCACCTCACTGGACAAGAAGGGGTGATAGGTGGGATGCCGGGTGAGTGTTACCTCTTGAAGCAAATGAAGTAGGTGGGAATTAATGAACAAGAAGGTATGAAACAACAGCTTACTTTCTGGACTACCTGTGTTCAAGATTTGGGAATGACACGGTTAAGCGGGTCAACCTTTCGATGAAGCATTCTAAATATACCCCAGAGCTGTGGATGACTATTTCGGGTGGAATCCCTGTTGAGAAGCTATGGGATGACTACAAAACCGCGTTTAACCTTCACCCAACACCGAAGCCAGAACCTGGTGATGACGAGGAAGCAAAGGAAGATTATGTGGTGATAGCTAAAGAGGAAGCTACCACCTCGCCGCCTAGAAAAACAGAGGCAAAAAACCCCCAAAGCGTCGGGGAACCATTGCCCGTCCCCCTAACGCCTACATCAACTCATGCATTCAGTATGTGCTCCCCGGGATCTCCTGGCCCCGGTGATGCCCGGCCTTTTGCGGCGGGTACGCCTGCGGCCCAGGCCATGCTTGATAGATCTAGAGATACGACATCTGAAGAGAAGCCGGACGCTACCAGGTTGATAGACATTACCCCGTGATCATGGCGCGGATGGGAAACATGTTCTGGTACTCCCTATTTTCTAATTTTTGTTACAGCGTTTATGAAGGTTATACTAATACTAGTTTCTTCAAGTGCGAGAGACTTTCAGGGGCTATCAGCTACGATAGAGGTTTGTTGGGGGATTGTATATCCGGTATCCAATTGCTTTTCTGTGCGTCTGGCGCATATATACTCCCCAAGGCCGTGTTTGAGCGGTGGTGTTATATACATAGAGATGATACCCTGTTTAGTTTGTTTGCTTAAGTTACTAGTACTAGCTCTTGCATTTTGCCACTTCTCCTACATACACTACACGAATATCATTCTCCATCCAGTCTAGGATGCTTTCCCAATCATTCCAGCACCCGAACCGAGAAAAGAGACTATCATACCCCAAAATCCAAACACCGTAACACCCGAGTGATCGCCGATGAAACTCACCATTGAAAACATTACATAATCTAAAAATTTCTCCCACCTCAAGTCTGCCCCACCGTAAACAGATCCCACCAACCAACCCAATCATTGTACCAATCCGTGGGAAACGCAACAAATAGCAATGGCCCACCGAACCCCCCCGAGCTTCCTGTGGGCGCCAAACACCCACCACCGCCTCCTCCTCATACCAGGAAACGCCTTCCACCAGCAATCACTCAAGCTCAGCACGACAAAACCCGCCCTGGCCCGAGTACCCCCGGGGGAAAAGATCTCCGCATCCTCCCCGTCAAAGGGGGGACCACGCACCCGCGCGAAGTACCAGTACCGCTCACCACGGTACTACCGCGGTCGCTTGGCCCCGAACATGCCGCCACCGTCGGCCTCTCCCTCGTCCAGGTTATTCGTACCAGGGCCTTTCGCCGCAGAACGTACCAATCCACCTCACCCCACTATCCTCCCCAACTACTGAAAAGCAGAATACCGCAGGACTCGAAGACCACTACTGGAACACCATAGCCCCCGACTTACAAGTCCTCTCGTACGTGCACAAACAGAACCCGACTTTCAACATAGAAAAGGACTACCGACAGCTCACGGCATTGCGTCTCCCGCCGAAGCCCACCCGTCAACAACTCCCCGCGCTGCGCACCTTTCGGAATATTCCGCGGTTGATGGGAATCACCGTGCACTCTATGGTCCGCGGGGCACTGAAGGATTCCGCCTACTTGCATGCGGCTGGAATGGTTGTGCAGAGCATCACGGGCGTTAGGGCGACCGTGCACAAGAGTAGGGAGAACATCTCTATGTGGGAATTGCGTGCCGGGAAGTGGATTTCCGTCACCGCGCAGGTCAAGGGGAGGAGCGCGTATAGGTTTCTCGCCCAGTTGATTGATGTCGTGTTGCCCAGGACTAAGGATTGGAAGGGGGTTGCTGGGGGTTCGGGGGATTCGAGTGGGAATATTACGTTTGGGATGTCGCCGGAGGCCGTGTCGATGTTTCCTGAGATTGAAGGTGGGATCCCTCCTCTTTTCCCCTAACGGGCTGGGGGGTCGGGGGGATAGTAGGGTGGGCTGACAATGGTCGTTATAGTGAATTACGATATGTACCCCCCAAGAATGGTACCCGGATTGAATATTACTATACATACTTCGGCCGGAAACGACGTCGATGCTAAGATTTTACTCAAAGCAATGGGTTTGCCATTTGATGGGAATTTCCGATAATCTTATCTATCCTCCCCTAGTACATACCCTCACAATAGAGTCGCAGGCCCCCAACCTCCCTTTTCTCGGCCTGTTTCCACATTATCTAGCGTAGGGAATGGTTGCGGCAAATATTAGCAGTGAGATAGATACCTGTTGAATTTAACTAGGTGGTAAGGATAGGGCATTGTATCGTAAAAGCGTGATAGGACTAAGGTTGTGTATATATATATTGAATGGGATTAATAGGTATTAGCCAAAATGGTATGTTCCTTATAGGAGAAAGGTTTCTTTTTTATTCAAAGCGGAAGTGTTATCATTTCTTCGTATTGCATCTTTGTGAGAAGAGGCTATTTTGTTGGGTATTTCTATGGGAAACGATGCACGGTCCGTGCTGTGGGATATACATATCCCTTATCGCTTGCTCATGGAAGAAATCATTTCCTGGTGCATGGACCTGTCCTTCTCCTGCTGGGTCAAGGACGAAATACCTGGCAGGTTTACATTATCAGCATCCATACTGTGCAGGTGAATGGAGAGGAAATCATACTCCTTAAATCGCCAACTACATCCTTCGCTTTTCCAAAGTAAACTTCCTCTATTCATACCAATGTTATTAGTGGCACGTGAACCATATGTATCGGAAGTAGAGGGCTTACGGAGTAGGTTCCTCATCTTCAACTCCATATCCTCGACCAACTATTTCCGCGAGTTAACAGCAACTTCTTAACGAGCTGCAACTGAGGCGCCAGGGCATACCTTTCCGATGTTGGCAATATGCGAAGAATCGTCTCCAACAGGCATATCTTGTTCAACCTGCCGAGTCATGTTTCCACTCAAATCCATCTCCCCTAGGGATTCGTCTCCATTAATCATATTCAAGATAACCGTAGAAGTGAGCTTGTAATGGGAGATTCGGGCCCTGTCGGTAGCTTCAAAAACGTGAATTGAATCCCAAGAACCAGTTGATTCATTGGCAGATGAAACAACTACCTAAAAATTAGCCCAGAATAAAAATTAGAAAACAGGATTGGTACATGCATTTTTTGAGCAAAACTACACCGGCAAACCCGTCGTCAAGGTTCCAGAAGTAGACACTTGAAACACCACCTTCATAATACCTACGGTGTAGCTCGACAGATTAGCTTCGGGAAGCTACCGTTGTATCTCAAAATAGACTCACAGTTCCCGGTAAATGTCGAAGGCATCGTTAGCAGCAATTTCAATCCCTCTAACCCTTTCACTAGGTAGAGTACCGTCTGTGAGAGGGGGGTCAAATTCGTTGCTCCATGGGGATCTGTAAGAATCTCCATCACGATTGTAGTCACAAAGAAGATAGTCCCTCCCAGTCTTCTTACAGCGTTGGACCTGAAGGGGCTGATCTACGGATGACAAGAGGTCTTCGGTCAAGTCTGGGACAAGATTGATAAGAGCATTGACATTGTTTGCCGTATATTTCGGATTAAGACGGCGGAGAAGGTCGCTGCCTCTGGGTCAACAAAGCAAAATGGTTAGGATTCTGACGGAATAAAACTCACAGTGCGGAATCGAAAGGATCTTGAGAAGCCATCGGAATAATTCTCAGCTGTAGCGTGAACTTGGGATAAAGTTAGTAAGAGTGTTTATGGATATATGATGGCTTGGAGGAGGCGCGGGGAGCTTCAACGAATCTTTGAATGGGGGACATCACATGACCATGTTACCTAAGCTAGTGTAGGACGAAAACTCCTAGACAAAAACACCTCCGTCGCTCAACACACCCCCTAATTTACTTACTTCCGCCTACAATTATGACGACCGCAGTTCCAACGCTTAGTGAGGACGACCTCACCTCGCTTCTGAATCGTATCTCCCAGAAAAATACTGTTCAGTCTCTCATTATCCTCGACCGCTCTTCTGGCGCTATTATTCGGTCGTCAGGGTCCATAGCTGCCCACCGGGACTCGGAGAGTTTAGTTGGAGAATATGCTGGGATGGTGTGGAACTTTGTTAAAAGCGCAGAAGAAATGGTTTGTGGTATGGATGAGCAGGTAAACATTGGGGAGACACCCGTTTCAGCACGTGCTCCGTTAATTAGTGCACAGGACGACTTGAGATTATTACGCATTAGGACTAAGAGACATGAGTTGGTAATAGTGCCCGGTAAGCCATATGTACTCTACTCTAGATTAGTAGAGTACGGCGTGTCTGACATGTTCCAATTGTTTGCAGACCCCCGCTTCATATTAGTGGTGTTCCATGACACACCTCCAGCATAGAACATAAAGGAGAAGCAGTCTGATGGGGCTTAATGGATGTTGCGATGCGTTCTAAGGGTGTTTGAGAGTGTTCTCACTATAAATATGTTGGTGCCAAGGTGACTACAGCATTCACGGAGTTAAACACGCCGTTCCTGGGCTGTATCTCCCAGTCATCTCCGCCCCAATATACCATACATTCCCTCCTGAGAAAGCATGGGAATGGTGGGAGCCAGTGAGCCACATAGTAATGTAAACTCCAATGAGATCTCATGTAAGTCTTGGTATAGCAGGGCCAGTTTCAGTCAAGTATGAGTCTTTTCACAATGTGACACTCGAGATATGAAATTGTCTCTTTAGTGCCTTATTTTGGTGAAATTCGTACAGTGCTAGAAATGATAAAGGTGAATCAAGATTTTGACATCGGCAAATATTGTCGAAATTACGTTCTATAATTTTAGTGAGGCCAAAAACATAAAAGTTACCCGGCATTTAAAAGCGCCCACAGAGCCTCAATAAAAAAAATTGATATTCTGGAGCTTCCACGTCTGTTACTTCACCACCCACCCATACGCTGCCATTATCCCTACCAAGGATGAAAGTCGGATTCAATGCATGTATTCCTGGCCGCCCCATAAGTTTCCGCGCACTTTGACCTAAAATTGAACAGTTTTCAAATCTGCTGGGGACAGTCTACTGTCGCGGAAACCTTGCTTTTACTCCAGATGGGAATTCACTATTATCGCCGGTAGGAAATAGGGTTACTTGCTTTGACTTAGTGAGGTATGGCCCATTACTCTGTTTTTGTGGATTGTAGGGCAGGGATTGATGTCTGGATCCTTAGCAATAAGTCTTTCACTTTTAGCTTCGAGCACCGCAAGAACATTGCCCGGATAGCACTCTCGCCGCAGGGAACACTACTACTCTCAATTGACCAAGACGGGCGAGCAATCCTCACAAACTTCTCTCGGCGCACCGTCCTACACCACTTCAACTTTAGGTCGGCCGTTCACGACGTTAAGTTCTCGCCGGACGGAAGCCACTTTGCCGTAGCTGCGGGGCGGAAGATTGAGGTCTGGCGGACTCCGTCATACATGGAGGAGAGGGAGTTTGCACCATTTATTAAGCACAGGGAATACACGGGGCATTACGATACTATTAATAATATCACTTGGTCTGGGGATTCGAGGTTTTTCTTGACGGCTTCGAAGGACTTGACGGCGAAGGTGTATTCATTGGATCCAGTAGAGGGGTTTGTGCCGACTAGTTTGGCAGGGCATAGAGACTCGGTTATTGGGGCCTATATTTCGAAGGATCAGGAGTCGGTATGGCTGCCATACTATGAACGCTGTGCTAGGGCGTATTTGCTAATGTCTTTGCGGTTATCGTTGGTTAGATATATACCGTCAGCAAGGATGGCGCATTATTTGAGTGGAAATGGCGGGCACGTTACAAAGAGGACGATAATGATGATAATGAGGAAATGAAGTATGGGGGTAGACCAAAAGACGAGCGATGGAGAATATCTCAAAAACACTACTTTTTACAACACCATGCCAAGGTAAATTGTGCTACGTTCCATCGAGACTCGAATCTATTGGTGGTGGGATTCTCTTCAGGCATATTTGGATTATATGAGATGCCGGAGTTTAATATGATACACACCCTAAGGTTCGTCTCGAGCCTACGACTTAATCATGGATTATCAAACTGACTCAAGCAACCTCCAGTATCTCACAACACGGAATAGACTTCGTCACAGTCAACAGAACCGGCGAGTGGCTTGCATTCGGAGCGTCAAAGCTGGGCCAACTCCTAGTCTGGGAATGGCAATCAGAGTCATACATCTTGAAGCAGCAAGGCCACTTCGATGCCATGAACTCATTAGCATACTCACCAGACGGCCAACGCATAATCACCACCGCGGACGACGGCAAGGTCAAGGTCTGGGACGCTGCATCCGGCTTCTGCATAGTAACCTTTACAGAGCACACTTCCGGTGTGACAGCCTGCGAGTTCGCGAAGCGGGGAAACGTCTTATTCACCGCATCCCTAGACGGTAGTGTCCGGGCTTGGGATCTGGTCCGGTATCGCAACTTCCGAACCTTCGCAGCCACCAGCAGGCTGCAATTCTCTACACTTGCGGCCGACCCTAGCGGTGAAATCGTGTGTGCGGGCAGTCTAGACAACTTTGACATCCACGTCTGGAACGTACAAACCGGACAATTACTTGAGGAGCTCTCGGGCCACGAGGGACCCATAGCATCACTAAGCTTCGCCCCTGACGGCCGATTCCTCGCATCTGGAAGTTGGGACAACACAGTTCGAATCTGGAGCCTCTTCACAAGAACCCAGACCAGCGAGCCCCTCCAACTCCAATCCGACGTCCTGCGCGTATCATTTCGCCCAGACTCCCGACGACTCGCGGTGAGCACGCTAGACGGCCAAATCACATTCTGGGACGTGGAGAACGCAGAGCAAACAAGCAATATCGACGGACGGAAGGACATCTCCGGCGGGCGTCGAGCGATAGATCGAACCACCGCTGCGAACGCCCCTGGTAGCAAGCACTTCACCACAATAAATTACTCCGCCGACGGAACCTGCATCCTTGCGGCAGGGAATAGCAAGTACATTTGCCTCTATGACATAGCTTCTGGCACACTTGTCCTGAAGTTCACGGTATCAGTAAACCTCTCCATCGACGGTACCCAGGAATATCTCAATTCGAAACTGCTCACGGAAGCAGGGCCAATAGACCTCCTCGATGACGCTGGGGAAGCCTCCGACCTGGAAGACCGCATCGACAGATCCCTCCCTGGCGCTTCCCGGGGTGACATGTCGGTGCGTAAAGCCCGTCCGGAAGTCCGCGTAACAGGCCTCTCCTTCTCGCCAACCGGCCGCTCTTTCGCCGCGGCCTCTACTGAAGGACTGCTAATATACTCTCTCGATCACGTACTAATATTTGACCCCTTCGATCTAGACGTTGACGTTACCCCAGCTGCCACTCTCTCCACACTCCGTGACAAGGGGGACTACTTGAAAGCGCTGGTGATGGCTTTCAGGCTTAACGAGCGGTACCTCATTCACCAAGTCTATGAGGCGATACCGCAGCAGGATATCATGCTTGTGGTTAGGGACTTGCCATTGGTATACCTGAGCAAGCTGATACACTTTGTAACGGAGATGTCGGAGGAGGGGCCTCATCTGGAGTTTTCCTTGTTGTGGTTGGAAGCAGTGATTAGTCGGCATGGGAAGTACATTCGGGAGGAGAGGGGCGAGTTTGAGACGGAGATTAGGGGGGTTGTGAAATGTGTTCAAAGGATCCAGAATGAATTAGCGAGATTGTGAGTGCCTCCCCCCTTTTTTCGTGGCTGTGGTGACCTGGATGGCTGGGTGGATTTCTAATGGGGGTTGCTATTTCCATAGGGCGGATGAGAATGTTTATACGCTCGAGTTCTTACTTTCTACCTCGCTAGTTAAGAAGGATGTGAATGAGAAGATGTTCATTGAGGACGGAGATGTAGGTGGCTCTAGCGAAGATGTCGAGATGGACGGGGAAGGGGAATGGTAGGGTATCGATCGGTCAGGGTGGTGATTAAAGGGCAGATGGATTACTCCAAGGTAAATATGTATAAAACAAAAATGAGAAAATGTATCAAGGTTTCGTTTTCGCCCTTCGTCTCGGTTCAGAAACAATGTTACACAAAGAGTCGACAATTCACTGTCATGGGGCGCTTTAGCCCCCATCTCTTGTAAACCTCCCACCCATTCCAATCCCACTCCCGTCGCGCTTGAATAGCCTTCCAAGATGCCTCTCAAATATTCGCTCCCCAGACTCAATCTGATTCTGTCCACCATTGCCCCCATCAGAGGATGTGGATACAGGGGTTTGTAGCCTGTCCACACCATCTCTAGCGGCATTCATGATTGCAGATCCCAAACTTGCGGGATCAAACCTTGCCGGCACTAATCCGGAAGGCCCAGAGAGGCCACCGACGCCACTAGCTAGTCCACCAACACTACTACTGCCAATCATACCACTACCACCCACGCCTCCCATACCACCAGCTCCGCCCGGAGCACCGATACTGCCGGACGGAACAGGAAGCGTGGAAAGAAACGGATTTGCCTCTACTAAATTATCGTGAGTAACCATGTGTGCCCGGAATAACTCGACGAACGAAGCTTGGTCTTGCCTGCGAATTCCCTTGAGATCTAGGATTTTGCGGAAGTTGGTGTCGGATTTGTCGCAGACGTGGATTAGGTATGCTTGTACCAGGCATTCTGGTGGTGAGGATTGAACTTGGAGGGTTTTTAGAAGGGTATCTATTTTTGACATGGAGCGTTGAACGTGCTTGATATAACTAAGGGAGGAGAGTCAGTGATGCATTGTAGAGAGTGAGATGCCATTGCGACGTGAGAAAGACGTACCTTACTGGGGGCGCAGTGCCTGGTTCAGCCTTAAGGGTGAACAGATCTTCAAATCCTTTCCTCATAACATATGCATCAAGGAGCATCTAGATTTAGGGTGCAAGCTGTCAGCCCAATTCAATGGTCCAAAGATATAGCTCCCCGAAAGCATGATAGATAATGGGACAGATACTAACCTGTTCAGCTCCTACACCGCCAATAGGCCTGCAGGCGACAAGACTACCCAAAAACCCAGTAGCCATAGCTTCAACAACTTTATCACAAAATGCCCTCTGATATGTCTCCTTCCCTGTCAATGCTAGTATTCCCCCAACAGTTTCTTTAACGCTACTTAAGAGAACATTGACATAGCCACTCTGGTCGCCCACAGCCTCTAGCCTACTCCAAGGTGTATTCCTCATCTCTCTCCAGGCTGGCTCTGCAACAACTTCTACCTTTCTAACAAGTAATCGGATTGCGGATGTCACAACCCCCAATAAGGCATCCTGCTGCTTCTCGAAATCAACCTTAAAAGAGAATTCAGGATCAACTTTCGACTTGACCTTGCCCTCCAGCTGCTGAGTAGTTGCATGAGCATAGTCTGCTGTGTTCAACACAACTACGATATCCTCCCCCGCTAGTGCTCCCGCCTTTTCCATAGGGGAAAAGTACCTAAGCAACACAGCTTCAGCATACTGGTCGAGATGTTTGGCAAATATCTTCGACAAATCAAGAAGCTTAGATCCTGTGGAGAGTTTGGCACACTGTGCCAACGAAAGGCGGTAGAAATGAAACAGCTCGATTGAGGATGGCAAGACGGATGAAGAAGGAGTGAAGTCTTCGTCCCCGGATCGGAGAGGCTGGATCCGGTACTTTGGTATCATAGCAGAGAGCTGTCTTTACGAACCTACAAGTCAGCCGTAAATTCGGTGGTGGGGCCGGCATAGATTATACCTACCTATCAAGGTCATCTACCCATAAGGATAAATATGGCTCAAAGGCCTCTGATATTGCCTTTCCGAAAATCAATGGTCTTTCGTCTCTTGAGCTCACGGTATCAATTGACATTCTCTAGTTGACTCAAAACGTTAGCCCGGATAATTGATGTGCGGAGAATTTATTCAGCATAATATTTTTCCTACTCACATCTGCACTAAATCTCCTTTCGAGGTAATGCTCGAAGTCCAGCGTCTCTTGCAGACATTTAAGTAACAGATTTACATCTAGGCTCTTTCCGCCTTCCTTCCGTAAGGCTCGCTGTAATATTCCTTTAAAGTCGTCCCTGGTACCATCACAGAAGCTCTTTACCAACATCTCATCAACCTTCCATGAGGGGGGAAATATGCCAGTATGTTCGTCGTCGTACACCTTCAATATCCGCTTGAGCCACGCATACCTCCGGGATATGTTGTCGAGTGAGCCAGCTTCATCATTACCCCTAAAGACTTGACGGTATTCTCTCAATTGTGTATTACAATACCATGTCACAAGCCTAGCTCTTGCCCCATCTCCAAGCGCATCCATGACGGTGCATGCCTCAGACAGCATTCCCTTTCTGGTTGAGACCTCCCCCTTGACGAATGCCATCTCGAAATCTTCACAAACTTGCTCCAGAAGCTCTGCCTTGAGATCTGCAACGTTTCGACTAAGTGTAGCAATCTGATCGATAGACCGGAATGAACGGAAATGTGCCATAAGCTCTAGGACCGCAGACATGAGAGAGGCACATTCCCGGTATTGTCGATTTTTGGACTGAGTCTTCATTTGCTCGTAAGCCGTTGCTACGGCGTGTCTAGGGTCAATAAAAGCTATCCCTCAAACCGGGTATCACGGGAGGCACCCACTCAACATCTGCAGCCTCTTGAGGACTGTCATGGATAGTGTCAAATTCCGTTTCGTCGAATCTAGCTTCTTGATATCGGCGGTCATAGCAGCAATGGCATCTTCAGTCCTGATAGCCCTCTCGCGAACAGTATCGACATTCTCCAGGAGGCCAGCTAGTTCTACCTTCGCGGAGGAGATTCGGGCAAGAGAGTCCGCATTTGTGGTAGATTGGGTTATAACCAGCTGTGTGATTTCATTATCTAGCGAATCGAGGTGGTTGCGCAATGCATGGGAGGTTGAAGGCACAGCAGATAATGTAGAAGGGTGTGAGAATAGAGTATTGAGATGAATTATTGGGTCATAATCAGCTTTAGAATTGACTGTTCGTCAGCAAAATAGCTTCAATTGACTTGTCGGAGGTTTCAATGGTGGGGGAGCTACGATACCGGAATCCAAGGGATCCACCGGCACACCTCCGTGAGTGGGAAACCCCCCGTTCGACGCAAACATTTCCCCGGAATAGCACCAGTATTCTCACAAAAAGTCGTAGGGAGCAAAGGCGAGAAGTACGATGCACAGTAGGGAGAGGGCGGGTAAGAAAGTAGGAATGTTACAGTACAGTATGCACGGCATGGGGGAGGGGTTGATGGGGCTCTTGTCCACGGCACTGGGAACGCGTTTCGACATCCCCAGCACAACAAGTCTACTTTAACTTACATAAGCCATGCCCTCGACCACAGTAAGAAATACAGTACGGTATCATAGATCGACCAAAACACTCTTCCAATCTTACTGCGCCCCTGCGGAAAGGATTACCCTAACTACCTGGACATTCCAGAACCCTCAGGATTGAGAGTGGGCTTGCCTTTCCGGTAGCCCTAGGAAAGGGGAGAACTCTACAGCACCGGCAGCTCTCGGACGGTATATAATAATAGTATTAGGAGTCAAAATCTTGGGTGAAGCTTGAAAGGCGGGTAATATGTACTGTAGCTAGAGCTTGGCCGAAGCTCCCAGAGCTCGCCCGCATGTCATGTTGTAACCTTTTTGCGAGCAACGATCTCTGCAAGACGCTGAGAGAATCCATCATGCAAGTACCGGTATTAGAATTCCCATACACTAAGACAGGGAACGCGGTCGATTCTGGTGACACCATGTTATAAGACATCCGGTCTCCCGAGCAAAGTGTGAGATACTGTAAGAGCCAGAATTGGGGATACAGGTACGAGTACAGTACCGTAATGTAGAGTACCAGTACAAGTACTTGTACATGCCGGCAATTGGCAAGCGCTGTTGAGTGGCTGAGGGATTCTGTTGCTACTTGAGTACTAGTATTGTGTTCTACGGTGGCATGCAACACAGACCTACCTGTCAATCCCACTGGTTCTTTACCACCTCTCAGGTACCAGTATCACTGCTTTTCCTTCTTTGTGTAAACCATCTTTTTTCCTTTTATCCTCAGACCACAGGGATCGAATCTATTGCCCGTGGTAGGGTCTTGGACTATTACTGGGTCGGATTTTTCTTTCCAAAAAAAACAAAAAAACACTGGGGTCTACTGGTCTAAAGTCTCCCATCAGCCTTGAACTGGTGAAGGGTTATAGTAGGAGTGCCCCACCTTCAGCCACTTCAGCTGGTCCTGCGGGGTATCCGTGCCTCATGCATTGACTTCCCGTCCATGACTAAAGAAGAAAAACCCTTGAAGGGGATGGCGGGAGGGGTACTTGTATTATGTGGGACTTACGACTAGTCGTACCTTCATAAATCTAGCTTCTTCCCGTACGCTATCATGATCTGATCTTCCTATTTCTTTCCTCCCTCCCTCATTTATTCATTAAAGGCATTCATCATCTATCCTCCCCATAAAAAGTCCTTTTCTTCTTCCCTACTCAGGTAAAGTCGATCAAATCCGTCAATAGTTCAGATCATGGCAGCAACAGTCGGGTTAGGCGTTGGAAATGTTCTCAATAAGCTCTCCCTTGGTTCAAATGCTACGGAGCCATCCCCGGAAGCTGTCGAAGGTCTAAAGGCAAAGTTTGAGAGTATCAGCCAGGGCCACGTCTTTACGTTCTACGATGATTTGAGCACGCCTGAGAAAGCAGCTCTCTTCGAGCAGTTGTCTCGCATGGATACCCAAAGGATCTCTGTAAGTTTTGCCACTACGACGACCGTTTTTGTTACCGCGTCGTTTTCGTGTATCCGATCCCAAAATATCATGTCAAACCGCAATTGAACAAAACACGGCCCTTCAATCTCATTAAGTACTGACGATAATCTCAACTAGGTCATAACCAAAGAAGCCCTCTCACCTCCCCCGCCAGCCGAAGCTCCCAAAGTCGAACCTCTTCCAGAGGATGCCACGGCTTCCATTTTGGATAGTGCTGCATCCGATATCAATGGCTGGTACGAGAACGGTCTCAAATTGATAGGCCAGAATGAGGTGGCGGTTGTCCTTATGGCAGGTGAGGAATCATCATACAACCATATCCATCGCCCCAGAAATATATTAAATACACCGCAGGTGGTCAAGGAACCAGGTTGGGCTCCAGTGCTCCCAAAGGGTGTTTTGACGTCGGCCTTCCCTCCAGGAAGTCCCTCTTCCAGCTTCAGGCTGAGAGGATCTATAAAGTGCAAGAACTCGGGGCGAAGAAAACCGGAAATGCGAAGGCTGTGGTTCCCTGGTACATCATGACTAGCGGCCCTACAAGGGGACCTACCGAAAATTTCTTCCAAGAGAATGCCTTTTTTGGTCTGTCAAAGGAAAACGTAACCTTTTTCGAACAGGGTGTTCTGCCTTGCATTTCCAACGAGGGAAAGATTATCCTAGAATCCAAATCCAAGGTTTGCCACAAGTAATACTTACCATGTGCTTTAATCACTAATAAGCACTAGGTTGCAGTCGCTCCCGATGGAAATGGCGGTATCTACCAAGCCTTAATTGCATCAGGTGTTCTTGCCGACCTGAAAACTCGAGGAATCAAGCACGTCCATGCCTACTGTGTCGACAATTCCCTCGTCAAGGTTGCCGACCCTGTATTCATTGGCTTCTCCGCCTCAAAAAATGTGGACCTTGCAACCAAGGTAGTGCGCAAGCGCAATGCTACCGAGTCGGTCGGCCTCATCATTCTCAAAAATGGCAGGCCAGATGTCGTCGAATACTCAGAAATTGACAGCAAGACCGCCGAAGCAAGGGATGAGAAGAACAAGGACATTCTCAAATTCCGTGCTGCCAATATTGTCAACCACTACTACTCCACCCGCTTCTTAGAGACCATTCCTGAATGGGTCACTGCACTGCCGCATCACATTGCCCGTAAGAAAATTCCCTACTTCGATACCGACTCAGGAGAGCAGAAGAAGCCTGAAAAGCCGAACGGCATCAAGCTCGAGCAGTTTGTTTTCGATATCTTCCCTCGTATCCCTCTGGATAAGTTTGCCTGTTTGGAGGTTGGACGCGAGGATGAATTCTCGCCCCTGAAGAACGCTAGGGGCACCGGTGAAGACGACCCGGACACCTCCCGCAGAGACGTCCTAAACCAGGGTACGAAATGGGCCAAGTCCGCCGGTGCCATTATCGCAAGCACGGAGGCAGAGTCCGGTGTTGAAATTTCACCTCTCGTTAGTTATGTATGTTTTCTCACCCCTAACTTTCACGCAATTCGACCTAACTGTTATAAAAGGGCGGTGAGGGCTTAGAATTCCTGGGAGGCCGGGAGATTAAAGCAGTTGCCACTATTGATAAGGGGAAGTAGTGGTTATGAAATGGCATGCGTCTTAGTGTTTCCATTAAATGATTTTATATGTTTATATCCAGCCATGCCTGTTGATCATACTGGAATAGACCAATATTCCGTAAAGACGATTTTTACCTTTCCAGCAAGTCTATATTCTATCAAACTAAACGCTCTCACTCCCACTTTGTTGGCAAACGGGTATTCAGAGCACTGCGGTATCAAATCAGCCGACCCTGCTGGTATCATACGATCTTAGTACAAAAGAAACGCGTCCTGGTTTCCTGTGCAAAATTGCGATTCCCGATTAGCCACCAGAAACAACCACAACAATTCCTGTCCTCCAAACCCTGGCAATAAGAGGCGGGTCCATAGGGAGTTTAACATTACGAATTCCCCAATCCCCATTGACAGTCCCAAATAGTGGTACAAATACATGAAGTTGCCCCCTTCGTTGGCATCCAAAATCCCATGCAAATTGGCAGTCTTGACGCGGATTTGACACCCTTCAGAACTCAGACCGTCAGCTCTTATAGAACAAACCCTGTAGCCTGACATTTGACTACTTATATGAATTTTGGCGTTAAACTCTGAGTCGGAAGGGGGGGAAATGCCCATTCTTTGCCGCTGGTCAGGTAAATATTGGAAGTTAGTGTTTTGTAGGCAAGACAAGGTGGGGAGTGTGTTTCCCCCGTTAACGTGCACTCAAGTACAGCACAGTTCCCTCTGCGACTAGGCCCAACACCTTGTATCCACAGTCCTATCAAGTAATTGTGCCGTGATCACCGCAAGTACAAATTAACCGTTTTGCGAGTGACCAAAGACAATGAGCTTGAAAAAGGCTCTTGGTTCTTCGCTAAATAGAGTACCGTATCTTTTTTGCGGGTCTTAGAGTCACCACACAACCGCGAATCATACAGACTTAGTGTACAGTACTAGTACAAGCTAAGCATACAATAATTAAGATAACTAAGGTGACTAACATGAAATATTCTTCCGCGGTATGACACAGGTAAACACGAATTCATTATAGTTAAACATGCTTCCATAACTACTATTGTTCTATGCCAGATTCGAACAATTTCATGACCGCCACTCCCGGCGGGTAACTCATTAGACAAGTAAATATCGACTTCGTCACCGAAAAACAAAACCAATCCAACGCCGAATGGGGCAAACCTATGATACCATAGTCTAGCACCTACTTCGCTCAAACAACTCGTAGTGGATGCTCCACCTATTACATGGGCCCAGTACCTAGGAGAATCGAATCTGATCCCCGAGTCAATGAGTTACTCGCAGGGATTTCATCCATAGTATCCCGAACCCATCTCACGATGGCGCACGCAATATCAGCAAGGACGCTCTCCAGAATTCCCCAACTAGATAGTCACGACAATTTCGATATGCTAACCTCGAAGATAGTTGGGGGCCACTAATCCCAGAGTAGTGAGAGCCGGCGTTTGCTTTTTCCTCTTGAACCTGAGCCCGGGTGGTCACGCTAAGGTCAATAGCTACTTCGGGGTGTTGTGTCTTGTCTGCTGATTTAAGGTCTCTAGGAAGTGATACACGGAGGGCGTCTAGTTGGGAGGCTAAACCCCATTCCGGGAGTCTTTACACGACCCCAAGATACCGCTGAGGGGGGCGTTGGGAGAATTTTGTTGTAATATGACTTCCAAATATGCATTGGTTTTGTCATTGACTACGACATAATATTTTGATAT
This sequence comes from Tuber melanosporum, assembly GCF_000151645.1. Taxonomy (NCBI): domain Eukaryota; kingdom Fungi; phylum Ascomycota; class Pezizomycetes; order Pezizales; family Tuberaceae; genus Tuber; species Tuber melanosporum. Next base: position 160,213 of record NW_003298789.1, read on the forward strand.
GGGTTCATTAAGCGATTGAGCTCATTACGCGGTTGACTAGAGCAGAGATTACTCGGCAACTATTTTGTTGTAATTCTTGATCGAAGTTGTACTTCTTGCTTGTTTGATACTCTACTAGAGGGCTATAGGGCCCTATTTATGCTACTTGAGAGCGCTCTACCACCACCTATGACATATACCCATGCGAGAGAAAAGGAAAAAAACAAGAGCAATGAACAATACAACATAGCGGAGCGGTAAAAAGAAAGGAAACCTGAGTGTGATAACCAGACTAGTACTCTGATAAAGTTTCCAAGGAAACTCTGTAGTAGTCAACTGGACAATGAGCTCAATTGCATAATGAATCCATATTAAAATATTCTGTCATAGTCAATGACAAAACCAATGCATATTTGGAAGTCATATTACAACACATTTGTAACCTATAATATCGAGTGATAATTTATGATACACCTCCGATTCGTTTGACTGGACACGGGGGTGAAGAAGTGGATCGACTGCTCATTAGGATTCCTTCCGTTCAACTTATATTTATTATTTCATGTATACAAGGTACAATAAACAAAGTTTTTCGCTAATGCACAGGCGGTTAATTGCATGATGAGGCAGAATACTGGGACAGTAAACCCTCTCATAATTTCAGGGGCCAATGGACGTGGGGGCGAGAAGAGCTAGAGCTAGTAGAGTGTTGGAAACAAGGGAGATGCCTTGGTAATTTAAGAGATAGAATATGGTGCAGTCGGTTTATAAGTAATAGCTGTGAATTTATATATGAACTATGGAAAAGAAGATGAAAAAATAAACCTCACCTATCCAACATCCTACACTACATCTTCCTCAGCATCCTGATAATAGGCAAATGGAGGTTTGAACTATTGACTCCTCCACACTCTTAATCCTAGTTTCTAGAATTATAGAAGGGTTACAAGTTACAAATGGAATTCTCATAGTATGATAATAATATGAGTGTGGTTTTATTAGAACCAGCATATGGGCATTCAACTCTTAAAATTTTATTATACTATAGCCACCAAAATAGACGTTTAGAGCATACTCCTAATAGCTCAGAAAATATTCTAGAAGCTCTAACGACCTCTGTAGCATGTTTTATGTAGAAAAATATGAAATATTTCAAAAATGATTTTTTTCTATAGAAAAATACTAGATCTCTCTGGCTACAGGTAGAACCTTTTTTTAAATCAATTGAGCACTTAGTTCATGTGCTACTTGTTATTAAAGTCAAGATACTTTTTCTGTAAAAATGTGTTGCGTGAAGTAGCTCTTAAATCCTGATGATGAATAAGCAATACATGAGAGTACAAAACCCATTCCAAATTCCTAAGTCCTGAAATATAATGCATATAGAACATGACTAGCTCTATAATACTCACCCATCATCTTACTATTACAATATTTTACAGTTCTCAATTTGTTTCAATTTGTACTTTCAATTCTCACATAAATCTCTCTTAACAACTTCAAATTTGTTATAATGTCATATTCAAATAATAAGGATTTAAATAATGAAAGTGATAGTAAGTTTCCCAAAGTTAGAGACAAAGTATATCATCTAGACTCAGAATGTACTAAGAGTGAGCAAGATGCTTCAGAGTCAGGTTACTCAAGTGATGCATACTCTGATAAGATGAGTGCTGATGAGATGAGGGAGGTAAAGGTATGTACATCTCGATTTGAATAAGAAATACAGATAGTCTAATAGTAATAACTAGGATGATAATTATGAATATCATCTACAAAAGTTAAGTAGTGTCTGTCATTATCTAGTGAAATGTAGTGAAAAGATATCAGTTGGCCAATTGAGTAGCTGGATAAAGTCCAATTATGCTATGCCACTCCAGCAAAGAAAATGGCTTGCCACTTACTTGATCTCAGCTACAATGAAGTTGTCACGAATGTGACTTAGCGAGGAAATAGTTTTTACTTGACTCATGATTATAAGTCATA
>NW_003298789.1:162204-188698 GCF_000151645.1 Tuber melanosporum
CTGTGCCATCGCATGTCCTATCTTACCTGTGTGAGACTAAAGCCCAATCTTAAACATATGCCTGGTGAAGTATGCCTTGCAAGTATGGCTTCAGGGTATACCTTGTGCATATGATTTATGTTTTGCACATGACCTCATTATGAGGTCATGGGGTTTACGCGTGTGACTACTTTGAGCCATATGACTTGTTTATTGAGTTATGATTAGTTTATGTAACTGGTACGGGTACTCGGTTATTAGTTTTGTTTTGTGTTATGTTTTAAGTATTGCTTTGATACTTGGTTTTGTTTTGTGTTATGTTTTAAGTATCACTTTGATACTTGGTTTGTTTTAAGTATTGTTTGATACTTAGTTTTGTTTTATGTTTTGTTTTAAGTATCGCTTTGATACTTTATTAGTTTTACCAAAGTGTATCAATTGATACCTTTGATTAATTTTGTTCATGCCAGATATGAACAGAATTGTGTATTTAAAGACCGCCTATTTCTACGAGAGAAAAGGCAGACTTCGACAGACAGTATTTCAATATACTTGGTTGAACGGTTATATCTTTGTTCCTCAGTACACCCTCGAAGCCTCCCTTAGTTCTCAGCTCTCACCTCCTGTCTGGAAGAGCAGGCCACCTGCCAACCATCATATCTATTACCGATAATGTGATTAGTACCTTGCGAACACGTTACATTTTTTTAACCTCAGCAAGTGGTTATGAACCTGTCCCCAGATTTAGGCCTGATCAACCTATGGATATTCACCTTAGAACGCTAGCAGAGAGAAGCGGCAGAATCACGGCACATTCAGCTTCGTCTCAAATTCAACATAGAGTCTTTGACGACTAGGAGTGGGAAACAAATCCCACGACAAGACCTTACAAGAAAGAAATAACCACGATATTCTGATAAGGAGCCAGGAGAACTTGCAAACACAGAAGACACACAACCTCCAGGAGAATTCCCTTCTACTCCAGCAAAGAAGCCTTTCTTTGAACCTCCAATCGACCCTGAATCCAGCAGTGAATCAGACCTGGCTAGTACAGGAGGAGGACCCTTTGGAGGAGGAAGATCTTGGGCTCTGCTTGTAGAAGAGGAAGTACCCACAGCATTTGAACCTCCTAAGTTTAAACTCCACCTCCCAGCGAAGTTCACAGGAGAAGGAAAAGATCTCAAACCCAAAGCCTTTGATCGATGGGTGACGGAACTTACATACTATCTTCTCCTGTAAGGGAAAGATATGGAGGACCCTACAACCGGACTATACGTTGGATCTTTTTGTGAAGGAAAGGCAACTGACGCATACTACCAATGCTATAAGGATTACGGCGGAAATGTAAGGTTAAGAGGATCTACAGTTCTCAATTACCTGAAAGGCAGATTCCAATCCTCTATCACCAATAACCTCCTGTACAACAAATTCAACCAGCTCTAGCAAGTTAATGGAATGCATGTCAAGAGAATCACAGATGTAGCGACGGATCTATTGATGTTTAAGGACCGAATGAAAAAAGGAAGCATTTCCAGCTACATGCTCAAGCGACGATTCTATGATACTATGCATCCTATCCTCTGGCGAGAAGTAGAACCACTTGAGGACGACGGTGACGATATTGCAACAATAATTTCAAGAGCAGAATGAAAGGACGCCATCCTCCATGAAACCAAGGCATACTAAACACAGACATCCTCTAGTAGGAATAGCCAACCACAACACAAGCCCTCAAGCAACTCTGAAGATGGCAACCCACGGGTTTTCAAGAAGAAAACCAAACCCTCCAAAGAATCGAGACCGCAGAAAGGAGAATGTTTTGAATGTGGAAAAACAGGATACATGGCAAAGAACAGCCCTACAAAGAAAGGGAAAGGAAAGTCGATTAAGCAAGAAGCATCAGCCAACAATATTGAAAATGATAGTGATGATGCCCAATCCAGCGAATATGAGGAAATCCATATTGGATATATCGATGTGGAATGCAACAGCGTCCGACCAGGAGCTATATTTAAAGTACATACCGCCCTGGAAGGTACTATCCTAGTCAATGGCAAGAAGGCTTAAGTCCTATTCGACACTGGCGTGATCAGAAGAGACATGATCAGCAATGCCTTGTCTCTGTCTATGGACTTCCAACTCGAGACCTCAACTAACACATACCAGTCAATATGGCAGTGAAGGGATCACGATCAACAAACCATAAAACCTGCAATGCAACTATTCGACTTGGTTCTGCCATCCTACCTCCCCAGGAAATGCTAGTTGAAAACTTAGCCAAATATGATGCCTTAATAGGGATGCCATTTATGAACCGCCATAAAGCTATAATCAGATGCGGGAAATCAACCATTGATTTCCCAGACCAGAAGGTCAGAGTTTCATGTAAACCAACAAGTGGAGAATACTGAGCTGCAGTCAGTAAAGCAGCTACCCAACGCCTACTGGATGAATACTCTGATGTATTCTCTGAACAGATTCCCGAAGAACTACTGCCTATGAGAGAAGTGAAGTACCACATCCGTCCGCGAGACCCCTCTAATCTTAAGAACCAACCTACCTACTGGATCCCTGACGTATACAAAAACCCACTATGTGACTAGATCAACCAACAACAAAGAAGAGGAGTTATCTACTGAGCAGAAGCACCTGGTGCCGCACCTATGTTTGTCTAACTCAAAGCAGATGGCAAAAGAATCCGCCCCTTGGTTGACCTCAAACTACGGAATGAAAACACGGTTATGGACAGCTCCGCTATCCTAAATCAAACCCAAATCCTGAATGCAGTTGGACGGGCTCGATTCTGAAGCAAGATTGATCTAAGCGATGCCTATTTCCAGACAAGGTTAGATCCAGAAAGTGAACACTATGACAGTTTCAAAACACTCTTCGGAAGTTGCATTAGCTGAGTTATGTTATAAAGTGATATTAATGCGCCCACCAACTTTATGCGGATTATGGAAAACCTCCTAAGTGAATACCTCCACCATTTTGTATGGGTTTATATTGATGATATTCTAATCTTCTCGAACACCAAAATAGAATATGCCTACTATATAGGTTTGGTTTGTACCAAGCTAAGGGAAGCTAAGTTCTACGCTAGCAGAAACAAATCAATCCTGTTTGCTGATAAGCTAGATATCTTAGGACATGATATAGATGATGAAGGGATACATGCAGCTACTGGAAAAATATCCTGTTTAACAGAATGGACAACACTCCGAAATCAAAAGGAACTCATGCGATTCATAGGACTAGTCAACTATATCTCCCAGTTCATGCCACTCCACGCCACTGTAATAGCACCTCTTACAGACCTTACTGGCAATGCAGAATTTGTCTGGACCCACACTCATGACCAAGCCTTTACCAACATCAAGGAATTGATTAAAAATGCCAATGTTATATGACCTATCAACTACAGCAAATCAGACCCGATATGGCTGATTACTGATGCATTGGATGTTGGAGTTGGAGCATGGGTTGGACAAGGAGCCACTCATGAAACGGCAAGACCGGCGACATTATACAGCAGGAAGTTCACTAATTCACAAATGAACTATGGAACAACAGACAAGGAAGCCCTTACTGTGATTGATACTCTTGCCGCTTTCAACCACATTCTGATGGGCAATACCTTCACCATTGTTACTGACCACCAACCTCTCACTAATCTTAAAACAGAAAAGGGACCTGGAACGAGAAGAACATGATGGATAGGCGAGATCAGCAAATGCGATGCAAAAATCATCTATACCCCTGGAATAACAAACTATTTAGCTGATGCTCTCTCCTGCCTATATGAGAATCAAGAACTCACAGACCCTCCTCTTGTTCATGACCACACAAGCCAAACCGACGATAGCCCTGACGACACCTCCTATGAACAAGAACCATCGATGGCTACCGTCAGCTCTGCCACTCCCTCAAATCCTTTCTCTTACACCATGTACAGAGCTGCCGGAACAGAACGAGGGAAAGACATTGATGACGAATGGAAAGACAATTGCACCCTCCGTAGCACAACTCCTCATGAGCTTAAACAAAGCAGACTCCACTAGTCCCACTGTTATCTCGATACCTGCCCTTTTCGCCAGGCTGAGATTAAATTCGGCAACAGATACCAGCGACTATACTATATGTCTGCTGATGATTCCAAAAACACCAGCTTCGACACTATAGAAGGAGCAGAAGAGGTGATGGATGAAGATGGATCGACTCAACCTCCCCTTACTCTCAATCCTGCCCCAAGACGACACCAGGGTCTTGAAGAACTTGAACAAGTAGCAGCCTAAGTGGATCCAATTTCCTACCTACACCCTCCCCAGTTAGCACCGCCATCCTCTCCTCCTATAATTAATTCACAACCACTATAGGGTGGACTCTTACGAGTATACAACCACGAAACCATTGTTTCTGTCATGCCTCCCATGATTCCCGAGCATCGCCGGCATTCTATGAAACCTTTGATGAAGAGGAAACCCCTATCGAACTGACATGAGGATCTCTCATTGAGGATGAACGAGATGTTAGATCAACTACAGAAGAACTAATCTCCTCTTTCCGAAGCCAAATGATAGCAGGATATCACCATGACCTGATCTACTTCAAGGCTATAGATAGCTCCAGGTAAGGAGATCTCGCTCCCTACAACATATCCAATGGAATGGTCTATACTAGCACCCGTTATGGTAAACATTGCCTATACATCCCCAAAGGCCATATGTTCAATAGAATGACTATTAGGGAATATGTGATTACTAAAATCCACAATAAAGGACCACCATAGTGGGACCGCAAACCTCCCAATTTCCTTCAGAAAATATTTATTGGCCTAGAAATGCGAAAGGACTTTCCGTGATTTCTGTTAAACAATGTGAACTCTGCCAGGCAAATAAGAAACGAACACAACTACCTGAAGGGAAAGCGCAGACCCTCCAGTTACTATGCGAAATATTCGAATCCTATGCCATCGACTTCGCAGGACTATTCAATAAGTCCGCTGGATATAATACTATCTTCGTAGCTGTGGACCGGTTTTGCAGATACACATGGCTAATATCAATGAAGGTTACTGATTCCTCCAAAGACACCTTGTAATGTGTTCGCAAGGTGCTAATCATATTATCAGTAATAGATACCATAGTTGGCAGGTAGCCTGCTTTTCCAGAGAGGAGGTGAGAGCTGAGAACTAAAGGGGGCTTCAGAGGTGTACTGAGGAACAAAGAAGTAACTATTCAACCAAGTATATTTGAAATACTGTCTGTCGAAGTCTGCCTTTTCTCTTGTAGAAATAGGCGGTCTTTAAATACAAAAATCTGTTCATGTCTAGCATGAACGATACTAATCAAAGGTATCAATTGATACACTTTGGTAAAACTAATTAAGTATCAAAGTGATACTTAAAACAAAACATAAAACAAAACCAAGTATCAAACAATACTTTAAAACAAACCAAGTATCAAAGCGATACTTAAAACAAAATATAAAACAAAACCAAGTATCAAATGATACTTAAAACAAACCAAGTATCAAAGCGATGCTTAAAGCAAAACATAAAAGAAAACCAAGTATCAAAGCGATACTTAAGACAAAACAGAATACAAAACCAATAATCGAGTACCCGTACCAGTTACATTCCCCAAAACAAAACAACTGTTTAAACAAACAAAACCTAATAATCATCAAAAGCGGAGTCTGAGAAACTAAAGGCTTCAGTTTACGCTATCAGCTCTTCATCATAAGTGTCACACAAGGGACAAGAAGAAACTCTAAGAAAATAATTAGATTCAAAGAAATGCAAGTCACAATAGTCACGAATACCAGATTCATGCTGTACGTCAACCCAAGCACGGTCGCAATCAGGACAGTAGTTTATCCAGAGGATTTCGAAGTAGTCTTCAAGTTGGATAGCATCGTGGTTCAACAACAGTCCAACAATCTGTTGTCGCAGCCTCACATTGAGTTCCACATAGTTTGACATCATTATGGTATTCGAACGGTGATCGGCAATTAGTTAAAGTTGACGAGAGCCTGCTCCATAGCTTGATTTTCATCATCGCTGCTTTTGAATTCCGATTCAAAGTATGGTGCCCAAAACCCATTCCTTGCTTTGAGTTCAATCTGCCACCGCTCCATCTCAGGCATCATTAGCGTCCAGCACATTGTGATGTAATTGATCGTTGGAGGGAGGCATTCGTTTAGCATGTTGTCTTTCCACCATTCGTTCACCATATCCATATTGTACTCTAGTCCTTTTAGTGGTTCCCTGCTGTTTTCGCTCATTGGATATCCTTTCCATTTGACTAGGAACTGATCATTTCCATGCCAAGGATGATGGTCTTGGATTTCTTCAACTTCCCATTCATCTTTCTTGTCAATGATGATAGGTGCAGGTCGGGAGTGGGTTCTTTCAGGAAACTTGGAGTCGTCATTTGGGTGGAATCGCTAGATACCAGAGGCATGGAAAACGGCAGTATTGTGGCAGTACATGCATCCATCCATCTAGACAGTGTAGTTTTCTGTATGCTCGTCAAAAGATAAGACCTTGAAAGGTCCTCACCATCGGAGTTATAATTTCTTGCTACGTCTAATATTGGTAATGAACATGTTTCCATGTACCATGAGCATATCTCCTGGTAGGATAGGGACATGTTTGCATCGTCGCTTCTGAGTAGTAGTGGTGCTTTGGAATCGAGCAGCTTTAACAGCTTGGAAGGCATCATTCCGAATTGCATGATGGCGGTTTAGGTGGTCATCGGAGGCAGGGACCGAGGAGTTCTTAAATAGAGTTGTGGGAAAGAGAGGATATTGACGGCCGAAGATTGCCTTGTATGGAGACATTTCCAAGGTGTCAGAAAATTTGGCATTGATATATGCGGCCAGCTCAATGAGGGCTGGTTCTCAGTTGGTTTGTTGTTCATTGATCATGTTCCTAATTCCGGTCTTGACTTCGCCGACTTTTCGTTCTGCTTGGCCATTCGTCTCATGATGTCCAGGGGCAACCATAATGTGGTTTATTCGGAGGGAGGTCAAGGTTTGCTTCCAGAATCTGGCGGTAAAATGATGATCAGCATCACTGACAATAGATAAAGGGTACCCATGAGGGGTAAATAGGTATCGTTGGAGGTTATTCCAGGTGTCTTTGGAGGAATTGGTAACCTTCATTGGTATGAGCCATGTGTATCTGGAAAATTGATCTACAGCTACCAAGATGGTATCATATCCTGCCGACTTGTTGAAAGGTCCTGCAAAATCGATGGTATAGAATTCGAATATTTCACATGGTAGTTGGAGGGTCTACGCTTTCCTTTCAGGTAGTTGTGTTCACTCCTTATTTGCCTGGCAGAGATCACATTGCTTGACAAAAACGCGGAAGTCCTTTCGCATTTCAGGCCAGTAAACCTATTCTGAGGCATATTGGAGGTTGCGGTCCACACTGTGGTGTCCTTTGTTGTAGATTTTGGTGATGACATATTTCCTAATAGTCATTTCATTGAACATGTAGCCTTTCGGGATGTATAGGCAATGTTCACCATAACGGGTGCTGGTATAGACCATTCCGTTGGATATGTTGTAGGGGGTGAGGTCTCCTTGCCTGGAGCTATCCATAGCTTTGAAGTAGATTGGGTCATGGTGATATTCTGCTATCATTTGGCTTCGGAAAGAGGAGGTTAATTCTTCTGTGGTTGATCTAACATCTCGTTCATCCTCAGTCAGGGATCCTCTTGTTGGTTCAATAGAGGCTTCCTCTTCTTCAAAGGTTTGATAGAGTTGTCGGTGATGCTCGGGAATCGTAGGGAGCATGACAGAAACAATGGTTTCATTGTTGTATACTTGTAAGGGTCCATCATATAGTAGTCGTGAATCGATTATAGGAGGAGAGGATGGTGGTGCTGACTGTGGGAGGTATAGGTAGGATATTGCATCCATGTAGGCTGCCACTTGTTTGAGTTCTTCGAGACCTTGATAATATGTTGGGACAGGATTAAAAGTAAGGAGAGGTTGGGTCGACCTACCTTCATCGATTATCTCTTCTGCTCCTTCTGTAGTGTCGAAGCTGGTGTTTTTGGAATCATCAGCAGACATATAATACGGTCGCTGGTATCGGTTGCCGAATTTAATCTCAGTTTGGTGAAAAGGGCAAGTATCGTGGTAGCCGTGGGACCAGTGGAGTCTGCTTTGTTCAAGCTCGTGAGGAGGTGTGCTGTGGTGGGTGCAATTGTCTTTCCACTCGTCATCAATGTCCTTTCCTCGTTCAGTTCCAGCAGCTCTGTACATGGTGTAAGAGAAAGGATTGGAGGGGGCGGCAGAGTTAGCAGTAGCTATTGATAGTTCTTGTTCATAGGAGGTATCGTCAGAGCTGTCTTCGCAGTGTCTTGTGTGGTCATGAACGAGAGGAGGGTTTGTGAGGTCTTGATTCTCATATAGGCAGGAGAGAGCATCAGCTAAATAGTTCGTTCTTCCAGGGGTATAGATGATTTTTGCATCGTATTTGCTGATCTTGCCTATCCATTATGTTCTTCTCCTTCCAGGTCTTCTTTCTATTTTAAGATTAGTGAGAGGTTGGTGGTCGGTAACAATGGTGAAGGTATTGCCCATCAGGATGTGGTTGAAAGCGGCAAGAGCATCAATCACAGCAAGGGCTTCCTTGTCCGTTGTTCCATAGTTCATCTGTGAATTGGTGAACTTCCTCCTGTGTAATACCGCCGGTCTTGCCATTTCATGAAAGGCCCCTGGTCCAGTCCATGCTCCAACTCCTACATCCAAGGTGTCAGTAATCAGCCATATCGGTTCAGGTTTGCTCTAGTTAATAGGTTGTATAACATTGGCATTCTTGATTAATTCCTTGATGTTGGCGAATGCTTGGTCATGAGTGTGGGTCCCGACAAACTCTGGATTGCCAGTAAAGTCTGTGAGCGGTGCTGTCATAGTGGCATGGTATGGTATGAACTGACAGATATAGTTGACTAGTCCTAGGAATCGCATGAGTTCCTTTTGATTCTAGGGTGTTGTCCATTCTGTTAAACAGGATATTTTCCCAGGGGCTGCATGTATTCCTTCATCATTTATCACATATCCTAGGATATCGAGCTTATCGGCAAATAGAATTGATTTGTTTCTGCTGGTGTAGAATTTAGCTTCCCTTAGTTTGGTACAAACCAAACCTATATGGTAGGCATGTTCTATTTGGTGTTTGAGAAGATGAGAATATCATCAATGTAAACCCATACAAAATGGTGGAGGTATTTGCTTAGGAGGTTTTCCATAATCCGCATGAAGGTGGTAGGCACATTTATATCACCTTGTAACATAACTCAGCTAATGAAACTTCCGATGAGTATTTTGAACCTGTTGTAATGTTCGCTTTCTGGATCTAACCTTGTTTAGAAGAAGGCATCACTTAGGTCAATCTTGCTTCGGAATCTAGCCTGTCTAATAGCATTCAGAATCTGGGTTTGATTTGGAATAGCGGAGCTGTCCATAACCGTGATTTCATTCCGTAGTTTGAGGTCAACTAGGGGGTGGATTCTTTTGCCATCTGCTTTGAGTTGAACAAACATAGGAGCGGCACCTAGGGCCTCTGCTCGGTAGATGACTCCTCTTCTTTATTGTTGGTTGATCCAGTCACATAGCGGACTTTTGTATGCGTCAGAGATAGAGTAAGGGGTTGGTTCTTAAGATTAGAGCGGTCTCGAAGATGAATGTGATGGTTTACTTCTCTCATAGGTGGTAGTTCTTTGGGGATTTGATCAGAGAAAATATCAGAGTATTCATTCAATAGGCGTTGGGCAGTTGCTTCACAGACTGTGGCTCGGTATTCTTCGCTTGTTGGTTTACATGAGACTCTGACCTTCTGATCTGGGAAATCGATGGTCGATTCTCCACACCTGATTACAGCTCTGTGGCGATTTAGGAATGTCATCCCTATCAAGGCATCATATTTGGCTAAGTTTCTGAATAGCATTTCTTGGGGGGGTAGGATGGCAGAACCAAGTCGAATAGTTGCACTGCAGGTTTTGTGGCTTGTGGATCGTGATCCTTTTACTGCCTTATTGACAGGTATGGGTTGGTTAAGGTCTCGAGTTGGGAGTCCATAGACAGAGACAAAGGCGTTGCTGATCATGTCTCTTTCTATTGCGCTAGTGTCGAATAGGACTCGAGCCTTCTTGCCATTTATCAGAATAGTACCCTCCAGGGTGGTGTCTGCTTTAAATGTAGCTGGTGGTTGGACACTATTGCACTCGAAGTCAATATATCCGATATGGATTTCCTCATATTCGCGGGATTGGGTATTATCACTAGCGCTCTCAACCTTGTTGGCCGATGCTTCTTGCTTAATCGCCTTTCCTTTCCCTTTCTTCGTAGGGCAGTTTTTTGCCATATGTCCTGTTTTTTTACATTCAAAACATTCTCCTTTCCGCCATTTCAATTCTTTGGAGGGGTTTTTTTTTTTCTTGAAAACCAGTGGGGTATTGTCTTCAGAGTTGCTGGATAGCTTGTGTCGTGGTTGGCTATTCCTGCTAGAGGATGTCTGTATCTTGTATGACTTGGTCTTATGAAGAATGGCGTCCTTTCATTCTGCTCTTGCAATTATTATTGCAATATCGTCGTCCTCTTCGGCAAGTGGTTCTACCTCTCGTCGCAGGGTAGGGTGCATAGTATCATAGAATCGTCGTTTAAGGATGTAGTTGGAAATGCTTCCTTTCTTTATTCGGTCCTTATGCATCAATAGATTTGTAGCTACATCTGTAATCCTCTTGACATGTATTCCATTATCTTGATGGAGCTGATTGAATTTGTTGTATAAGAGGTCCTTGGTGATAGAGGATTGGAATCGGCCTTTCAGGTAATTGAGGACTATAGATCCACTTAATCTCACATTTCCGCCGTAATACTTGTAGCATTGGTGGTATGCGTCGGTTGCTTTTTCTTCGCAGAATGATCCAATATATGGTCAGGTTGTCTCTCGTTGTAGGGTCTTCTACATCTTTCCCTTGCAGGAGGAGATAGTGTGTAGGTTCTGTCGCCTATCGGTTAAAGGATTCGGGTTTGAGGTCTTTTCCTTCTCCTGTAAATTTCGCTGGGAGGTGGAGTTTAAACTTAGGAGGTTCAAATGTCATGAGTACTTCCTCATCTTGAGGCCTAGCCCGGTATTTTCCTCCTCCAGAGGGTCCTCCTCTTGTGCTAGCCATGTCTGATTCGCTACTAGATTTGGGGTCGATTGGAGGTTCAAAGGAAGGCTTCTTTGCTGGAGTAGAAGGGAATTCTCCAGGAGGTTGTGTGTCTTCCGTATTTGCAGGTTCGCCCTGCTCCTTAAGAGCATAACAGGGCTGTTACTTTTTTGTGAGGTCTTGTCGTGGTATTTGCTTCCCACTCTTGGTCATCAAAGACTCTATCTTAGATTTAAGACGAAGCTGAATATGCCGTGATTCTGCTGCTTCTCTCCGCTAGCGTTCTGAGGTGGAAATGGATAGGTTGATCAGGCCTAAATCCGGGGACAAGTTCTTAACCACTTGCTAAGGTTAAAAAAATGTAAGGTGTTCGCAAGATGCTAATCATGTTTTCGGTAATGGGTACGATAGTTGGCAGGTGGCCTGCTCTTTCAGAGAGGAGGCGAGAGCTGAGAATTAAAGGAGGCTTCGGAGGTGTACTGGGGTACAAAGCAGTAACCGTTCAACCAAGTATATTGGAAATACTGTCTGTCGAAGTCTGCCTTTTCTATTGTAGAAACAGGTGGTCTTTAAATACACAAATCTGTTCATGTCTAGCATGAACCATACTAATCAAAGGTATCAATCGATACGCTTTGGTAAAACTAATTAAGTATCAAAGAGATACTTAAAATAAAACATAAAACAAAACCAAGTATCAAACAATACTTTAAAACAAACCATGTATCAAAGCGATACTTAAAACAAAACATAAAACAAAACCAAGTATCAAACGATACTTAAACCAAACCAAGTATCAAAGCGATACTTAAAACAAAACCTAAAACAAACCCAAGTATCAAAGCCACACTTAAAACAAAACCTAAAACAAAACCAATAACCGAGTACCTGTACCAGTTACACACCTGGAATAACTTCCAACGATACCTATTCACCCCCCATGGATACTCTATATCTATTGTCAGTGATGCTGATCCCCATTTTACTGCCAGATTCTGGAAGCAAACCTTGAACTCCCTTGGAATCAACGATATTATGGCTGCTCCTGGACATCATATGACTAATGGCTAAGCAGAATGAAAAATCCACGAAGTCAAGACCGGAATTAGGAATATGATTGATGAACAACAAACCAACTGGAAACCAGCCCTCGTTGAGCTCACTGCATATATCTATGCCGGATTTTCAGACATCTTGGGAATGTTGTCATACAAGGAAATCTTCGGCTGCCAATACCCTCTCTTACATACAACTCTATTCATGAACTCCTCCGTGACTGCCTCTGATGACCACCTAAACCACCATCAGGCAATTCGAAATGATGCCTTCCAAGCTGTTAAAGCTGCCCGATTCTGAAGCACCACTACTGCTCAGAAACAATGACGTAAACACGTCCCCATTCCACCAGGTGATATGCTCATAGTACATGGAAACATGTTCATTACCAATGTTGGACGCAGCAAGAAACTACAACCCCAATGGCGAGGACCTTTCGAGGTCTTATCTTTTGACAAGCATACAGAAAACTACACTGTTCAGATGGATGGACGCATGTACTGCCGCAATACTGCAGTCTTCCATGCCTCTGCTGTCAAACGATTCCACCCAAATGACGACTCCAAGTTCTCTGGAAGAATCCACTCCCGACCTGCACCTATCATCATTGACAAGAAAGATGAATGGGAAGTTGAAGAAATCCGAGACCACTGCCTTGGGCATGGAAATGATCAGTTTCTAGTCAAATGGAAAGGATACCCAATGAGCGAGAACAGCTGGGAACCACTAGAAGGACTAGAGTACGCTATGGATATGGTGAATGAATGGTGGAAAGACAACATGCCAAATGAATCCCTCCCTCCAAAGATAAATTACATCACAATGTGCTGGACACCAACAATGCTAGAGACTGAGCGATAGCAGGTGGAACTCGAAGCTAGGCATGGGTTTTGGGCACCACATTTTGAGTCAGAATTCGAAAGCAGCGATAATGAAAATCAAGCTATGGAGCAGGCTCTGGACAATCATATCTGATCACCACCCACCATCCGAATACCATAATGATATCAAACTATGTGAAACTCAATGTGAGGCTGCGACAACAGATTGTTGGACTGTTGTTGAACCACGATGTTATCCAACTTGAAGACTACTTCGAAATCCTCTGGATAGACTACAGTCCTGATTGTGACCACACTTGGGTTGATGTACAGCGTGAATCTGGTATTCGTAACTACTGTGATTTACATTTCTTTGAGTCTAAATGTTTTCTTAGGATTTCGTCTTGTCCCTGGAATGACACTTGGGATGAAAAGAAGATGGCGGAAATTGAAGCCTTTGATTTCTCAGACTCCGCTTTTGATGATTATTTGATTTTGTTTGTTTAAACAGTTGTGTTTTGGGGAATGTAACCGATACGGGTACTCAGTTATTAGTTTTATTTTGAGTTATGTTTTAAGTATCGCTTTGATACTTGGTTTGTTTTAAGTATCGTTTGATACTTAGTTTTATTTTGAGTTATATTTTAAGTATCGCTTTGATACTGGGTTTGTTTTAAGTATTGTTTGATACTTAGTTTTGTTTTGTGTTATGTTTTAAGTATCACTTTATGTCACGAACGTGGCTTGGCATGGAAAAGGTTTTCACATGACAAATGGTTATGAGTCACAGGTATGTTATTGTTTTACGCATATGACCCATTTAGGTTATATGATTTGTTATGTGTGGGATTTGTGATGCTTTCACACATGGCTCAAGTATGAGTCATGAGACGTGCACCTGGCGAATATGCCTTGCGAGTTTGCCTTGCGGGTAAGCCTTGCGCATATGATTTATGTTTTGCACATGACCTCATTATGAGGTTATGGGTTTCGCGCATATGACTCAGTCGAGTCATATGACTTGTTTATTACGTTATGATTGGTTGATGAGTTTTTGCATATATCCTTGTTACGAGGTCATTGGTTTTGAGCCTGTGATCACTTTGGTCACATGACTAGTTTGTTATGATTTGGTTTCGCATATGTGACCACTTTAGGTCACATGATTAGAGGCGGGAAGAATACTATACAAGGAGGCCAAGGCGGCCGAGGAAGATAGGTTCTTGACGCTTTGTTCTAAGTACTTTTCCTTCTTATTACTTTAATGAATATAAAACATCTTTACGATCTTTATCTTTATCGTACTATTATTGTTACGCCAAGAACAGTCCTTCATGAAGACGAGTTAGAGACAGCTTACGATAGGCGTTCCCTATAGAAGACAAGGGTCTTATACTATCGGTAACGTAGGCAGAGGCCTAGAGCTATCGTAAGACAAAGAAAGAAGAAGGGAGAAAGAGAAGTATCGTTCCCCATCACCAAGAACTGATTATTCAGACAGGGATCATTACATTACAAAGCATCACCTAAGTGCAATGCTAAACGATACAAGACGGCATCCTTCAATCCAGACAGGGAAGGAGATATTTACATTGACGATCAAAACCTTAACCTAGGAGGATTCAGCGACACCTTAGATCACGTCTCAGTAGAACCCTCAAGAGCAGCAAGCCCAGTAACCTCAGAGAAAAGATCACCAGTCGATAGCTCTCTTGCAGGAACTCCACGACCCGAGAGAATGTCGGGATCCGCAGTACCTGGGCCACCGGCCCCAGCTGCTCCGGCACCAGGAACCAGCATACTTGGAATGACTGAAAATCAGTTTCAGGCATTTCTCGCAGCCACACAAAATACAGGGCAAGGAAATGTCCAAAGACCAAAAGCAAAGGAGCCCAACACATACGAAGGAGCTGAAGACAAGCTATGAATATTCTTAGCGCAAGGTGAAGGATATTTTGCTGTCAAGGGATATGGAGATCACCATGACGAGATTAAGATTCCATACGTGGAATCTCTACTCAGGGGACTTGCGGGACAATGGATCATGCCTTTTCAAGATGAAAGGAAGTAGAGGGAACGGGTCATATACGAAGAGTTCAAGGCGACACTCTTCGAACAATTCGGAGATCCTAACGCCAAAGAAACTGCAAGATGAAAACTAGAAAAACTCCAGCAAGGAAAACAAACATTCTCAGGATACTGGAATAAATGGAGACTATTGGGATACGAGGCCGAGTTTGATGATGCTACTCTCTACATCATCCGCCTGAGAAACTGCAGCGAGAGACACCGAGAGGCAGGGGGAATCTCCGACCTGCACTATATGATAGCTGAACGATTTGCAAGATGGGTAATCGATAAAGAAAGCAAATTAAACATGGTTCAAAGCAACTCGGAAAACACTATATCTCACAAGGTGGTCCAATCATCCAGGAATGTAGACAGGACCTTCAAACCACAAGCAACTCGAGGAGAAAGTCGAGCATTACTACCAGGTGAGCCAATGGAGTTAGACAAATCAAGAGCAGGACCTGCTCTGAACCTGTCTAAGGAAGAATACGCCAGGAGAATGAACGGGAAACTCTGCCTGAGGTGCGGAAAAGCAGGACATCAGATACGAGAATGTCGAAGCGGACCCGACAACGGATACCAAGGAAATAGAGCTGCTGGAAATAATCATTTCCAAAATCAAAAAAGGAGCAACATCCGTGAAATAATAGCAGAGGATTCACCGGTGGAAAACGACGAGAGCCCCCAGTAAACGGTGGTCTGGGAGTCCCAAGATGTGGACCTGGAAAACCCATCAAGTTAGCAAACTACTACATGGCACTACACACGTAAAGAGGAGAAGAAGAGGGAGATCATGTGATGATCAAAACAAAGATATACAAAGAAGAAAACAAAGAAACAACAATATATGCAATGCTTGACTCTGGGGCCACCGAAGACTTCATCGACAAAGAAATATGCGACAAATACAGCCTCCACACCAAACAAGCAAAGAAAGCGAGACAAGTCTACTTAGCGGATGGAAAGCCAAGCGCTATGGGTCCTATAACCTATACGGCGATAGTACCTATGGACATTGACAGCCAAAGGGAAATGGCCACCTTTCAAGTAGCAGACCTGAAAAACAATGAGATAGTCCTAGTGATGCTATGGTTATGAAAGCATAATCCGACAATCGATTGGAACGAGAACCAAGATGACCTTTACAAGCGAACTATGTATGAGACGAGGGCTCAACAGTTCGCCTGTGGTCTACTCAACACCAATACGAGAAGCGGAAGAAGAAACTTTGCATGCAAAGTGCACCGAGATGCGGCAAGATTAGAGAGTCCGGATACAAAGGCTGGACCAAGAGGCAATAGTGCCTACCAAGGGTTCCAAAGGGGCAGCAGGACACGACCTATATGCCAACGAAGGAATCGAGATACCTGCCAATGGGCAGGCAATGATAGCAACGGGAATAGCCATTGGACTTCCAGAAGGCACCTATGGACAAATAGCACCATGCAGTGGTCTAGCGGTCAAACATCGGCTCATGACCATGGCAGGGGTGATCGACGTCGACTATAGAGGTGAAATCAAAGTGGTCCTGGCCAACCTAACTCAAGAGGACTACCAAGTCCAGAAAGGCGATCGAATCGCAGAGTTGATAATCGAAAAAATCAACAAAGAAGATCTGCATGAAGTAGATCGACTGGAAGAAACCACAAGAGGAAGCAAGGGATTTGGAAGTACCGACCAAAACCAGTTTGATACAACAAAAAGAATGGAGATCAAAGAGATCACAGCACAAGCCTTTGGATGGTACTATCGAAGAGGAGATACAACAGGAATTCTCAAATGGACATACGAAGATGAAAAAGCTGTTTTAGCAAAAATAAACATCAGCACAGAGCTAGCAATCCAGGACAAGAAATACCAAAGCAAAAAGGGATGGAAAGAATTGGTTCCAAAGCAATATCACCAATTCACAAATCTATTCCAAGAAGAGGAAGCTAAGGAGCTACCACCTCGAAGACCAGGAATCGATCACGAAATTCAACTGGACAAAGATGAAAAAACAGGAAAGACAAAAGAGATTCCCTACAAGAAGTTATACCTACTAGGAGAAGCAGAGCTCGAAGAACTTAGGAAGTACATCGAGCAAAACTTAAAGCGAGGATGGATTAGGGACTCTTTCGTGTCAGGAGGATCCCCAATACTATTCGTGAAAAAGAAAGACAGAAAAATGAGACTCTGCATGGACTACAGAGCCCTCAATTCGGTTACCAAGAAAGACCAATATCCACTACCCTTGATTGGAGAAGCACTGGACAGACTGCGGTCAGCAAAATACTTCACCAAACTCGACATCAAGGATGCATACCACAATATACGCATCAAGGCAGGAGACGAATGGAAGACTATATTCGCCTCAAGATACGGAATGTTCGAATACTTGGTTATGCCCTTTGCACCAACCAACGCACCGGCTTCATTCCAGAGATGGATCAACAAAGTACTTAATAAGTACCTGGACATATGTTGCATCGTATACTTGGATGATGTACTCATATACTCGGAAAACATACAACAACACCAAAAGGATATCAACAATATCATGGCCGCAATACAAGGATCAGGAATGAAGATCAAACCAACAAAATGCGAATTCCATAAGGAAGAAACAGAATACCTCGGATTTATCATCAATCGAAGTGGGGTCAAGGTCGACCCTGTCAAAACAGCAGCCATATGGGATTGGGCCAAACCAAACAACAAGACAGATGTTTAATGCTTTATAGGATTCTGCAACTTTTATCGCAGGTTCATAGAGGGATTTAGCATACTTGCAAAACCACTCTAGAACCTAATAAAGAAAGACAAGAAATGGGAATGGGGAGAAACAGATCAAAAAGCATATGATGCAATACGGATGCATCTAACATTGGCACCTATACTGGTTCATTTCGACCCAAGCCGAAGTACAATAATCGAAACGGACGCCTCGAAATATGTATGCTCAGGGATACTATCGCAAAAATGCGACGATGGAAAATGGAGGCCAGTGTCTTACTGATCCAAGACAATGACCCCCTCAGAGTGCAACTACAATGTTGCAAACAAAGAACTATCAGCGATAGTTCAAGCATTAAAAGAATGGGGGAGATAGGTTTTGAACAACGACCATCCAGTCCGAGTTCTAACCGACCACAAGAACCTGGTCCCATTCATGACTACGAAAGAACTGAACGACTGCCAGATAAGATGGATGGAACGCCTCAGCAAATACAACTTCAAAATCGAATATCAACCAGGCAAAGAGAGTGGAAAGCCAGATGCTCTCACAAGGATTGTAAGCAACAAACCATAAACAAAAGAAGATGAAAGAATCAAACAAAAAACACGCACACTATTACCAAAAACCTACTTCGAGGCAATGGAGGTTATCCAATTCACATCAACGGAGGAAAGAGGAATTGAGAATGCAAACGAGAAAGACAGAACAATTCAGGCAATAAGAGAAGCCTTGAAGGAAGAGAAGATGGAGATGAAAGGAATTGCTCTGGGTTTATGCCAATGGAAGAACGGAAATATGTGGTACGACGGAAAACAATGGATCCCAGAAAAAGAGGGGATAAGGACAGACATCATACGACAACACCATGATATCTGAACGGCAGGACAAGGAGGAATGGCTAAAACCACGGAATTCATCACGAGGTCATTCTATTGGCCAGGACTGTACGAAGATGTCAAACGATATGTCAAAAACTGCGACATATGCCAAAGGACGAAAACAGCTAAATACGCACCATTTGGATTACTAAAATCAAATGAAGTTCCCGAACAACCATAGGAAACAATTACCATGGATTTCATCATGGACCTACCAGCATGGGAAAATTGCGATAGTATCCTGGTCGTGGTGGATCGTCTGACTAAAATGAGTCATTTCATTCCGGTTAGAAAAGATATCAACATGAGGAATTTTATACAAACATTCTTCAGAGAGGTCTTTCAACTTCACGGCCTACCAAAGAATATCATTACCAATCGAGGAACACTATTCACATAAGGACTATGGAAGAAAGTAACCGGAGAAATGGGAATACAGAACAGGATGAGCACAGCATTCTACCCTCAAACGGATGGACAAACGGAATGGGTAAATGCGATACTCGAACAATATTTAAGGGCTTACATCAATTATCAACAAGATGATTGGTACAAGCTGCTATCTATGGCCGAATTTGCATACAACAATGGAAAGCAAGAAACAATCAGCACGAAACCCTTCTTCGCAAATTACAAACAACATCTACAAAGTCAGACCATATATCATACGATTAATGATGTGATACCGGACAAAACCGATATGGGGAAACTACACGAAACTTTACAATACGAAATGAGTCATGCACAACAACAACAGAAGGAACAATATGATAAGCATCGAAGATCAGATCCGAACATACAACTAGGAGATATGGTCTGGCTAATACCACGCAATTTCCATACAATGCGACTATCAAAGAAATTGGACTACAAGAAAATAGGACCATTCCAGATACTGGAAAAAGTGGGCAGTCGAGCTTATAAACTCAACCTTCCCCCCTCAATGCAAATATACAACACATGCCACATCTCACTCCTCCAATTACACAGCGACAATAAGTTTCCTTCACAAAAACTTATTCCTCCCCCTCCGATCGAACTCGACAGAGAACCAGAATATGAGCTCGATGAAATAGTTGATTCCCGCTTCTTCCACAGTCACCTCCAATACCGGGTCAAGTGGACAGGATATTCTCCCGAACACGATAAAACTTGGTACTTCACACACAACTTCGAAAACGCACATACCACCTCAACCTTCCGCCAGCGATACCCAGGCAAGCCCGGCCCAGGTGACAATCACGTTCCACCAAGACAAAGGTGAGGGAAAGACTCCCGCGCCGTTGCAACACCATGAAGGCTGGGGCGAGAGCCCCCGCCAAACCATACCCACTAGCTCCGAATACTCATTCATGGGGTCAACCGACGAAGAACTTAAGGAGAGAGAACAACAAGCATAACATAACGCCATGTCATAGATGGTATGCTACGATGACGGTTGCCAAACACACTTTGGCGACAAAGAAGGCTCGTGATAGTTCCCGAGGGAATGTCGAAAGCGGGGCCCACACCCCGACCACGTTTTTGAAGCATTGGCAACAATACTTCAGAAATGGGTGCAGGATGTACAGGGCATAAAAAATATCTGCAGGATTCTACCCGCAAAAGGATGGAAGTAGGAAAGAGTTAGAAGAGGAGGATGTCAGAAAGGCATGGGCCGCAAGAACGTGGTCCAGGGAGAGAGGGGCCCAAAGCTCCTCAGCAGACACAGAATCGGATGTCAGGAGCCTACACAGGCAGATCCGGGGACTCCGAGAATAACTTGGCCAAGCCGAGGCCACAATTTCGGCAAATGACAAAACAATCGCGGAGCTAAGACAACGGAACGATAACCAGCGGCACACAATCGAGATAGCGAATCTGACCCTAGAATCAGTAAGGGTCAGATGGAGGATGGCAGATGAAAAGTTCCACAAGCTGAGAAGGACCAGGCGCTTGGCAGGACGGGAACTATTGAAACTAGGAGAAAAAGCCTGATGGGACTCATGCTTAGGAGGAGGAGAGCTAATGTCACGAACGTACCTTGGCATGGAAAAGGTTTTCACGTGACACATGGTTATGAGTCACAGGTATGTTATTGTTTTACACATATGACCCATTCGAGTTATATGATTTATTATGTGTGGGATTTGTGATGCTTTCGCACATGGCTCAAGTATGAGTCATGAGACGTGCGCCTGGTGAATATGCCTTGCCAGTATGCCTTGCGGGTAAGCCTTGCGCATATGATTTATGTTTTACACATGACCTCATTATGAGGTCATGGGTTTCGTGCATATGACTCAGTCGAGTCATATGACTTGTTTATTACATTATGATTGGTTGATGAGTTTTTGCACATAACCTCGTTACGAGGTCATGGGTTTTGAGCCTGTGATCACTTTGGTCACATGACTAGTTTGTTATGATTTGGTTTCGCACATGTGACCACTTTAGGTCACATGATTAGGGGTGGGAAGAACACTATATAAGGAGGCCAAGGTGGCCAAGGAAGATAGGTTCTTCGCGCTTTGTTCTAAGTACTTTTCCTACTTATTATTTTAACGAATATAAAACATCTTTACGATCTTTATCTTTATTGCACCGTTATTGTTACTCCAAGAAAAGTCCTTCACGAAGACGAGTTAGCGAAAGCTTACGATAGGCGTTCCCGATAGAAGACAAAGGTCCTGTACTATCGGTAATGTAGGCAGAGGCCTAGAGCTATCGTAAGACAAAGAAAGAAGAAGGGAGAAAGAGAAGTATCGTTCCCTGTCGCCAAGAACTGATTATCCAGAGAGGGATCGTTACACTTTGATACTTGATTTGTTTTAAGTAATGTTTGATACTTAGTTTTGTTTTATGTTTTGTTTTAAGTATCACTTTGATACTTTATTAGTTTTACCAAAGTGTATCAATTGATTCCTTTGATTAATTTTGTTCATGCCAGACATGAACAGATTTGTGTATTTAAAGACCACCTGTTGCTACGATAGAAAAGGCAGACTTCGACAGACAGTATTTCAATATACTTGATTGAACTGTTACTTCTCTGTTCCTCAGTACACCTCCAAAGTGTCCCTTAGTTCTCAGCTCTCGCCTCCTCTCCAGAAGAGCAGGACACCTGCCAACTATCGTATCCATTACCAATAACGTGATTAGCACCTTACAAACACGTTACAGTTTATGAGTTTTTGCACATGACCTTGCTACGAGGTCATGGGCTTTACGCATGTGATCACTTTGGTCATATGACTAGTTTGTTATGATTTGGTTTTACACATGTGGCCACTTGGGGTCACATGACCTAGGGCAGGAAGAGTACTATATAAGGAGGCCACTTCAGCTGAGGAGGATATACTCTTCATACTTCATTCTAAGTACTTTTTGTATTTATTACTTTAATGAATATAAAGCACCTTTATGCTCTTTACTATTATCATGACCTTTATTATTATTACGCTGAGAGAACTCTATATGAGATAGAATTAGAGAAAGCTTACAATAGGTGTTACAGATAGAAGACAAAGGTCTTGTACTATCAGTAACGTAGGCTGAGGCCTAAGAGCTATCGTACAGCAAAAGAGGAAGAGAAGTATCGTTCTTCATCGCTAAGAACTAACTACCTGAAGAGGGATCATTACAGGAGATTACTAAAGTAAATCATAAACGAAGCTATACTCAGCATTCTTTTCTTGCACAAGTAAGTTCTCCAGGTATTAACCAAAGTGAAATAGGTTTCCAGTGTTTAAAGAGACATTACAATATACTTCTATTTCTTAAATCAGTTTGTTATCAATTCTTTACCTTGTACTGGAGATTGGGTTACTATCAGCTACAATTTTTAGTAAATCACTTGCACCAAAC
Source organism: Tuber melanosporum (assembly GCF_000151645.1). NCBI lineage: Eukaryota > Fungi > Ascomycota > Pezizomycetes > Pezizales > Tuberaceae > Tuber > Tuber melanosporum. The sequence continues at coordinate 184,748 of NW_003298789.1, forward strand.
CCAAGATCCTATTTCTCCTCTACATAGACAGAGCAATATACTATCTCACTATTCCCTTTCAACTGAGGTATTCCCGAAGGTCGAGTCATTTCTCAAGGCATTAAAGGAAGATTCAGGTAAACCTGTAGCTACAAGAAGCTATAAATACACTATAAAGGATGGTAGTGTAACAACCACTGAGGAGCTTGAAAATCAGGTTCTCCTACCTCTCTCTTATACTTATTGTAGACTCTATTGGGAGTTCTGGATATTGAACCCAGGGGTAAGTCTCTCCCGTTGGTATTTTCAGCAATTTTGGAAAGGAAGTGTGGAGTTTAAGTTGATGAATATTCACTCGCCTGCTAAGAACATCTGTGGCTATTATACGATTCTCAAAGCCAAGGTGCAGCTACAAAAGTCTGATAGTACTCTTGATAGAGAACAACTGCTGTCTTCAGAGGAATGGTTAGAGGCAGAACAAAAGCTAACTAAGTATCGCTATGAGTATCACCAATGTCGTGACTTCTACGATACTACAATTTCCTCATCAATGAGATATCCCTAAGATACAGCCTATCACTTATTTGATTTTCAGCAGGTTGTTGAAATTCCCAAACTACCCCAACAGCCTGGACAATAGTATTTCTTCTCCTCTTTTAAGTTATACTTTTTTAGCCTAGTAGACAAAAACTGCAATAATAGCTGCCACTACCATTACCTATATACAGAGGTCCAGCATGGAAAAGGTCAAAATCAAGTTATTTTACTACTAGATACTTATTTGAAGTCATGTGGAAAGCTTAAGCCACATATCTACCTTTGGGCAAATAATTGTGGAGGTTAGAACAAAAACTGTATTGTGCAAGCTCTCCAAAAGGTGTACCAGGCTGAAAAAATGATGTTACATGTAGCTTTGCAATTTTACATGCCAAGACTTGAGTCTTGGCATAACAAATAAAAAAATAGGGTTGGTGATAATGGGTTTTCCATATTGGAAATACAATTATGTAAGAAAATAATACTTATGATATATACAAAGTAGAGTAAAGAAAGATGTATAATATTATACATGATGCCATATTCTATATTACTCTAGTACTTGTATATCAGAAACCCGCCAATGGTTTTTGTATTTATGCTTAATAGATGCTTCAAATTGAGGAGTTCCATATGATATTCCTTGACGATAAGAATCCATAATTCGCTCTGCTCGTTTGACATATTTCCATATAAGTTAATCTGAAACAGAATCTAAGGCCTTTGGAATGGTAGGTCGTAAACTCTTGATGGAATATCAGCAGTTATTTCAAGTATAGTGCTTGGCAGCACCCCATACATACTGAATAAAGTTAATTTCGCAATAGAACTTTGAATAAAACAGGACGTGGTAGCCTGCTGCCTCAATCTCTTCCTGCAAACGGCATTTCTGACTTTTAAAGTCTGGCTGATTTGCAATAATTATATGGGCACAGCATTCTCCACTAAGTAGACAGGTTTTGAGTAGTTTGTCAGTTCCTGGCTTTCTGCATTGTAGACGGAGCCCTCTTCTCCACAGCCCCCACTCTTCCAATACTTTCTTCAACCCCTTTACTGTATCAGAACTGTCTACCATTGGTTGAATTTCATCTATAGCAGAATTGAACCCTGGATGGAGTTTACTTTGTCCTCTACCAGGTCGCAGGCTCATGCTTTTAGCACGTAAAGTATCAGGTGCAAAGGCCAAATGGCTGGTAGCATTATCGAAAAGGAAGAGGACCTGGCATCCTGGAAAAGCTGTTTCAAATATTGGAATACCAACATTTGTAACCTGTAGCACAAGATCTTCACCGACCCACCACTTGTTACCCCCATATTCAATTTTAATGGTTGCTGTGTATGGACTATAGTGGAAGTTTGGCTCATCTGTCATGCCGAAAGTGGGGAGGTCACCAATAGGTATCCAATCAGGTGCCTTCAAATTTCTGCCTTGACTTACAAAATGGGAAACCATTATGCCTTTGCCGCAACTCTTTCGTCTAATTGGTGGTTCACCCTCTTTCATCCACACATATCTTCTACCATCATTTGCATCAAATGTCAATTTGTCATATGTTATCAAAACAATTGGACTTTGGCCAGGAGGCAAATCTTGCGGATAAATCATGACTGGTTTACCATTCGGATCCAATTCCCACTCAACCATCAGCAGCTTTAGGCAGTCGAGAGTTGGTAGAAAGTGGTCTTGTCGATATAAGATAACATCTGGATGTTCGTGTCCATTTTTGTACACTACCTTCTTACACTCTTTATACTTATATCCTAGCTTATTCTGCCATTTAGATGCGATCCGAGTCGAAAGTATATTTTGAATTCCCCTCTGTAAGGCTACTTGCTCAAGAGGAACATGCAGAGGAGATAGAAGGTGACCTTGTCCATCAATATCAGGGGGTAGCCATCGGCCGGTTGACCAATATTGGGTAATGGCATATGCTAACCCAGCAGCTGTGACTGAATCTCCAGCTTCAGCAATATACTCTCTGATTGCAAGCTGTGTTTCTTCCTCGTCCATCCTTAATATAATACTCACTTGCTTCTGCTATTTCTGTAGGATAATTCCTCAACTTTTGAACTACTTATGTTCATCCTGCTGAATTCTTTCAGCCACTCGTCTGCTTCTTTCTACCGTAGCAGTAACAAGGAGTGAATTTCCTTTCGTGGTTTGTTCTATATTGGTTTAAATAAACCCATTCGTTGAAATCTCATAAATTGGAGGACTTGATGGTGACTTTCAAGATCCTTTCCTTTAAGAGAGTACTTCTTGGACTTTAGATATTTTCTTAGATCCTTAATTGCTATAAACACTACTAGTTAGCTCAATTTCCACCTAGTTGATTTAATATTCTCCTAGATTTATAGTATATACTAGACAATAAATAACTTACCTGAGGATAGTATCTGGTACTTAACCTTCTTCTTCTGAATATTGGCAATCCTTGGCCAAACTTCAATTGTATCCTTTATATAGGATTGCAATTGGAGTTCTGACTGAAACCCATGCTCACCCTCTTCTGCCAATATTAATGTAAGCACTATTATACTCTCTTCTTATTCAAGCTTATTTATATCAAATATTGGTAACATACCTTCCAGAATGAAATCCACCTCTTCTCTACTATTTAATGCAGTAGCTATCTCCAATTGCTTTCATCAGCTCCATAGCATTTGTCGAGATGGTGTTTTTTGTACTACTGAACCCGATTCAATTTCTATTCTACTTCTTAGCAATTACTTCTATTAAATTATTGAATTACTTGTACACTATACTTGAGACTGGTTCAATAGCTTCTTCTGATACACTTACTGCTTAGCCCCTGATTGGATCTTCTTCTACAAGTATTGCTTCATCTGGAATCTCACTTGCTGAAGGTATCTTATGGGGTCTACCACCCAAATGGCTAACCTCTCAACTGGTAGCTCTTGCTTTTTTAAAACATGGCATATGTGAAAATAAAAGTTGTTAGATATAGAATTAAAGAAATATGATATACAGTTATTATCAATTTGGTTTATTGTCAAAGATACATATTTTATATATCGTATTATAATCTACTTGTATTATACTATAATACAAAGTTATTGTGATTATGCATCTATGACTACTAGGTTACTGGGTTTCTTAAAAACCCTTGTTAAAATTCAAGGTTTTGCTATAGAACCCTTATTCTAATATGTGTAATTTACTATTACTAAGCAAATTAAGTGTGGTTGTCATAACACCTTTTCTCCTCTTACACCCAAAGTAATTAACTTTTAAATCCTTAAGGGCTTTAAACTTATAAGCTAAATTGAAAAAAAAAAAACCTGTTTAATAATCACCAATAAAAACTCTTTACAAAAAAGATTTTTTTTTGCTCCGTATAAACAACTGGGGGCAAAAACCGACAAAAATTGAAAAACACAAAAAAGCGAGCACACAGTTTTGAAAAGCCATCA